>NW_025999949.1:27783994-27812001 GCF_001458135.2 Marmota marmota marmota
GAAGTGTCTGTTCAGGTCTTTGGCCCGTTTGTTGATTGGGTTATTTGTTATCTTATTGTTTAATTTTTTGAGTTCTTTGTATACTCTGGATATTAGGGCTCTATCTGAAATGTAAGGAGTAAAAATTTGTTCCCAGGATGTAGGCTCCCTATTTACCTCTCTTATTGTTTCTCTTGCTGAGAAAAAACTTTTTAGTTTGAGTAAGTCCCATTTGTTGATTCTAGTTATTAACTATTGTGCTATGGGCGTCCTATTAAGGAATTTGGAGCCCAACCCCACAATATGTAGATGGGAGCCAACTTTTTCTTCTATCAGGCGCAGAGTCTCTGATTTGATATCAAGCTCTTTGATCCATTTTGAGTTAACTTTTGTGCATGGCGAGAGAAAGGGATTCAGTTTCATTTTGTTGCATATGGATTTCCAGTTTTCCCAGCACTATTTGTTGAAGATGCTATCCTTCCTCCATTGCATGCTTTTAGCCCCTTTATCAAATATAAGAAAGTTGTAGTTTTGTGGATTGGTCTCTGTGTCCTCTATTCTGTACCATTGGTCCACCCGCCTGTTTTGGTACCAGTATCATGCTGTTTTTGTTACTATTTCTCTGTAATATAGTTTGAAGTCTGGTATCGCTATACCGCCTGATTCACACTTCCTGCTTACAATTGCTTTCGCTATTCTGGGTCTTTTGTTTTTCCATATGAATTTCATGATTGATTTATATATTTCTACAAGAAATGCTGTTGGGATTTTGATTTTGATTGGCTTCTTTAGGATAAATACCAAGGAGTGGTACAGCTGATTCAGATGATGCCTAATCTTCTGAGAACTCTCCATGCTGATTTCCATAGTGTTTTACTAATTATAATCCCACTAACAGTGTATAAATGTTTTTTTTTCTCACATTCTCACCAGCATTTAATATTTTTGTATTCTTGATGATTGCCATTCCAACTGAAGTGAGAGGAAATCTCAGTGTAGTTTTGATTTTCATTTCCACAAATGCTAAAAATGCTGAATATTTTTTTCATATATTTGTTTGCCATTTGTATTTCTTCTTTTGAGAAGGATTTGTTTAGTTCTTTTGCCCAGTTCTTAAATAGGTTTTTTTTTTTTTGGTGTTAAGGTTTTGAGTTCTTTATGTATTTTGGATATTGATCTTCTGTTGGAAGAGTAGCTGGCAGAGATTTTCTGTAGGTGCTCCTTCACCCACTTCGTTGTTTCCTTTACTGTGCCAAAGTTTTAAAATTTGATGCCGTCCCATTTATTAATTCTTGCTACTATTTCCTGAGCTTTGCTACTGAAAAATTCACTTTCTTCACTTATAGGTTGGGTGTTGAAGTTCTCCAGTCTTTATGGCCTTAGGGCCAATCTGCCTTAGAACAGCAGATTTTGGACCTGCCAGCCTTCATAATTGTGTGGGCCAAGTGCTTAAAATAAATTATCAATATAAACTTTGTTTTCCTCCTCTTCTTATCCTTCTCAGAGACAATCTCTCTCTGTCTATCTCTCTCCCTCTCTCTCTTCTATTTCTCTCTCTCTCTCTCTCTCTGCGTTCTGTTTCTCTGTTGAATATTAATATACCTTGGATGGTTATTATTGCTGCAGTTGTCACTGTAACTCTTATCCTTAGCTACACTTGGAGCTCTGATTGTTGTGTCGTGTGCAAACCCTGCATTAGGTTGATCAGCATTTCCCAACAGTGTGCTTAGCCATGAGATGTGACAAGAACAGATGATGTCTTGGTTGTGCAGTCGAGGCTGCCGGAGCCCCCAGGGTAGTCACCTCTAGCCAAGAGCACCACTGTTAGGTGGCCTAGTACAAATACTCCCATTTCTCATACATGCGATAATGTGGACTTATCGGAAACCACTGTTTCTTATGCACCACTCCACGGCTCCCAGTAGAGAACAGAGAGGGATGCTCAGAGAAGTTTAGGGACTTGCTCAAGGTCACACAACAAGTGAATGATAGTGCCAGGATTTTAATTGGGTTAGTCTCTAAAGAGGATGGTTTTAGAGAGTCATCAAAGCTCTCAGGATTTTAATTTGGGTTAGTCTCTAAGGAGGATGGTTTTAGAGAGTCATCAAAGCTGTAGAAGGAGGACTGGGACCTGCCCTGAGATCTCTCCATCCTGGGTTTTTCCCTCTTATGAAGGTGCTTGTGGACTAAGCTGGTATGATATGAATATGATATATGTACCTAATATATCATGTTGATCTATGTTCATTACATGATGATTGTAGGTCCTCACTGTAGGGACAATGATATCTTTATTAGTTTCTGAACTGCCCTTGGCTCAGCTACTCATGTCATTTTAACCCAATCTTCCTAAATCCATGTAGCCTCTGCAAGCAGCTCAGGTGGTTTCTCCTTGGAGGACACTGCCATGGTCCCCCAGCTAGAATTCACCAACTTCAGTGGATCCATTGGAGGGAGCCATTGGAGGGTTTTAAATATAGAGATTATTCTTCTTTGTTTCTTTTTAGGTTGCTCTCAATTCTGGTTGGATAATGGCTTTATAGGAGAGAAAGAATAGAGAGAAGAGAGCAGGTAAGTTATTGTGAACTTCCAAGGAGATATGATAGGAGCTCAGAACATGGTGGCAGTTAAGGCACATGGAAGGATTTTAGATCTAGTTTGGATTTGATTTGGCAGATTGGATATGGGGGATGAAAGAAAAAAAAAATTCTTGTTAAGTGAAGCCTTGGCACCTAGAAAGAATTTAATAACTTTGAGCTATTGATGGTATTATTAATATACTATTTGAATAGTTGAAGTCTGGTGAATTTTACATATCTGTAGGCTTAGCACATGTCTGGTATACCGTAGAAGTGAAATAAATGTTTGCTTGCTAACTATCTCTAGTTAATGCAGTGTTGAGAAGAGGTATTGTCATGCTGGTTATGTTTTTGACTGATAAACTACTGGTTAGAGAATTAGCTAGCTCCTGTATACCATACTCTTGCTAAGATTATTTAGAAATAGAAATTCTTTTCTCATTTAGAAGGGTTGCTGAGAGAAGGCCTCTTACCATCGTGTAAGGTATGGATCAAACAGACACTGGATGTGATATTGATACCCATCACTGGAGAACCCTACGTGATCTGCATATTACCGTGGAAGTCACAATTTTGTCTTATCTCTACCTCTCTGAGTACAATTACAAAAAGGGGTTCACTATAGTGTTATTCATTCATTTGTTCAAATAATCATTTATTAAATAGTTTTCCAAGCCTTTCCTCAAAATAATGCAATTTACTAAAGAAACGGTGGCTGTCTTGACAGCATTCCAGGCAAGTAAATAAAGATACCTGCGGGTGGAAACTGCAGCCTTGGATGGTACAAATCCAGCTGCGGTCAGGTTGCACCAGCCACGGAAGGCTTCCCAGGAGAGGAGATACTGGGAGAGGTTCGGAGGGCAACAAGCTCCAAAGGAGAATGGGGTCGAGGAGAGACAATTGGATGGGGGACGCGATGTAACAGACGAGACTTCAGGTGGTCGCATGGAGAGTCAGCAGGGACCGGGGAGTGAAGGTGCTTGTGGACTAAGCTGGGGAATATGAACATCATCCTGAAAGCTAAGGGGATTTGCTAAAGGAGGATTTTCTTATTTGCATCAAAGTACAATTTGCAGAGAGAAAAGTGCAGACATCACAGAGTTGTGTAGTTCTATGAGATTTCATAAACTAAACCCACTCTTATCAGCAGATTGTAGACCTAAAATTAGACCCTGCCTGTCAGCTGTCCAGAGACCCCATTTCCCTGTCTAATCACTACTCCTGTGTGAAGGAGTGAGGGCACATTTCACCAATATAGCAAATGCCTATGATGGAATAGCAGTCTTATTGACAAACCCAGCACCAGCAGCACCATTAGCGAGCCCTTGCTGTCTCATTAATCCTCATGACTGATGAGGTAGATCTGTTTATTGATGCTGTTTCACAGACGTGGAAACTGAGACACTAAGAGGTGAGGCACTTGTTCCAGGAAAACAGAGAAAGTAAATGGCAGAACAGGGTGTGAACCCAGGTGTCTGCTTTCATTTGTGGATTCTGAGCACCAGGCTCTATGCTGTGGAGTCTGATTCACTTAGGTGCCGTGGATCACCTGGGGCTGTCCCAAACTTCTCCATGCTTCTATATTGTGCAGTGTCATCCACAACTCAGGCACGCATCTGATCAACTGTTATTTAGCAAATCTGCAGTAAGGAAAGAGGAATGAGTCTGTGATTGACACTGCAGTCTGTGCTGGGGAGGGCAGTGGATAAGCTTCCTTCTGCTTTCTCCTTGCTTGCAGTCCAGTTGTCTGAGAGAAAAATAAATGACCTCAATAAAATACTAATGATCTTTCAATATAAGTCTGCACTGGGCACCGTATGTCCCTTGCATATTCCAAAGAGCTACCAGGATAATGGAGGTGAAAACTGGAACACTTTGAGTTGTTGTGGGATCAGGATTCCTAGCACCTAGATTAGTTTTTTTTTTTTTCCTGTGTCTGAGCTTCTTCTGATGAAATCACACAGCATTCTCTGGCTTCTTTCACTCTACATCCAGGAAAAATGGGTCACTTCTGGGTCCTTAGGTCTTGTGGCTTCCAGCAGCCCTGGCAGGCTGTCCTCCACCCCCCATCCAGGACTCCTCCTTCACACAGTTCCAGCTTCAGCTCCTTGGACACTCCAGGCATCTAGTTTTCTTGTTGTTGTTAGGGATATATTTTTTCAATTATTATTAATTATTGTTCACTTTTTTTTAGTGACTTTGCTGGTTCCTTCTCCTCTGTTCACCCATTTTCATGTTGGAGAATTCCGGAGTACAGTACTATGGCCCTTCCTTCCTTCCTAGCTCCTTCCTGGATTACCTCACCCAGGTAATGGTGTAGGTATGTTGATCACTTAGAGAATGTGTTTCTGTCTTCCTCTCTCCTGGCTCTAAGATCACAGATCCAGCTAAGCCTGGCAGCTCCCTAGGATGCCCGTCGGGCAGTCTAGAGTTAAGGTGCCTGACGTGCGTGCTTTGGCCCCATCTCCCATCGCTACCCCTTTGAGCTTGATGCTCTAGCAACATGGATCATCTTGCTTCTGCCCACATTCCACCTTTTGGCCATGGTGTTGGGTCTTCCTTCTGCTTGGAATAGTCTTCCTCGGTTCCTTGCTTAGCTTTCCTTTTTCTCTCAGGTTTCAAATTTGCCAGCAACCCAATCTGGAGCAGCATTCTAGGTTGTCTTTGTTACTTTGTTATTTTGTCTTTGCTACCAACTCCTTCTTTTCTAATTCACAGCATCCATCTCTGTGATCATGTTTGTTTGTTTGCTTATTCTTTATCTGCTCTTGTCTTCCCTGTGGTATTCTCAGGACTTGAAGCAGTATTGGGGACATACTAAGCGTTCAACATCAGTTGAATGAACTTGTGAATGGTCCACTTCACCTCTTTATGAGACAAACCCGAAATGGCAAATGGATTGGAGGAGGGCCAGCAAGAAGCACATAGATAAGCTTTACAGGTCACAAAGATCCAATCTGTAAGAAGAGACTGTCAAATCTCAGTGAGACACTCAAGGCAATGCTTGAAGAGCGTCTAGGGTCCCTGAATTAAACATTCAAGAACTGATCTATATGTCAACTCTCCATTAACAGGTATAAATTGCTTAGAACGTCAATTTCTTTGACATTTCAGGAGAACAGAGATTTCAGTGTATTTGGATTCATACACATGAATATAAGTCCACAGTCTATTATTGTCTCTCACCATGTGTGCTTTGCTAAACCTTTGTGTTCCAGTTATCAACAGAGCTAAGATCAATTTGCAACACACACATACACACACACACACAAACACACACACGCAGAGACACACACTTAAGCAGATTGAAACTTAAACTTTGATTCACTTGCCTTGTCAGGAGAAAACAACTTGCAAAGCAATAGTAATGAAATTAGAAATAAGGCAACATTTAAAAAAAAAGACATCAAAGCTCCTATTTTGGAATAGCATCCTCAACTTGAAAACTGACATTTCTTAAATTATCAGTGGAATCGGAGTACTTGCTATTTTCCTGGGGGCCCATTCAGATTTAAAAACCTGCTTTATAGTCAGAGGGTGAAGGTGCTCTGTTTATTTTAAATGAAAAATATATTTTTTACTGGTAGGCATTTAGGAAACCACAAGAATGAGGCTCAACAATTTTACCACCCTGGTCTCCTTGCTACCTGTGAGAAAGATTCAGTTCTGTTTTGGAGTAAGACAGGAAGAATTTCAATTTATTTTATAGCAGAGTGATTTTGCTTTAGCACCATGGTTTTTTTTTATTTTTTTTTCTAAAATAGGTATGATATCCAGACTCCTATAGGGTGTTTTCAGTAACAATGATGAGATGGTGAGATGGTGACATAGAGTGCCCTGGTCTACTCTCTGCTAAAATGTCCGGTGTGTGAGTGAGGTGGTCCTAGATCATCCTGCTTCCATCAGTCTCAGCAGCTGACTGAAGCCACGTGAAAGAACCCAGCTGAGATAAGATGAGCTGATTGGGCCTGAGGAAGACCTCTGCCAACCCATAGAATTGTGAGTTTGACAAATAGTGACTGTATTAAGACAGTGTATTCTGGAATCATTCATTATAAAGCAAAAGGTAACCAATACCCCAAATCAACAGATATGGGAAGCCAGGGATGTCAATGAGGATACACAACTAGGAAAGGGAACTGACATCTACTGAGTGCCCATTGTGTGTGACAGTTGTCGCAAAGCTTGTCTTAGTGGATCCTTTGAGCTATACAATGAAGAAGCAAAGCCTGTTTTATAGCTAAGAAACATAAACCTAGAGACATACCATGTATCATTTGAAAATGTCATAAAATGAACATTATTATCCTGTTTTATACATGAGGGTTTTGTCTCAGAAGTGAAAAAAATTGCCCAAGAAATCCAACACCTCAAAGGGCAAAACATATATGGAAAACATGAGGCAAACGTCATGCTTGTTTGAACGGCCTGGATGATGTGCATACCAAATGCTTACAAAGCTGTCCCTCTGTCCATCAAAGACCACCATTTGTTTGGTTCATTGGCCTTTGATGCATTCTTCACCTCCCCTATCTCCTCTGCTTAGAATCAAAAGCAGTGGCCTTTCCTGACTTCTCTCTTGGTTGAGGCACATATGCTCTCCTCTGGGTTGCTTTCTCATAGGACCCTGGATCCTGAAGAATCAGAATTACACACCAGCTCACAGCTGTAGCCACAGAGAATTGAGACTGCTGAGATCTAGTAGAAGGGTACATAAAAAGAGTATGGTGGCATAGTGGGCAAGCGATCCACATCCTTTCCAGTAACACCTCCACAACCAGTGTGGCATGATTTTTCCCCCCAATGTTTTCAATTAGTGCATTATAGTTGTACATACTGATGGATTTATTGTTCCATATTTGTACATGCACAAAATTTAAAAAAATGTAACTTGATTTAAACTGGAGCTCTTGGTACATTTTTGGGCCCCAAATGAATTTAGTGGGTCATATAACATGGGTTATATGATTAAAAATTGATTAAAATTGAAAATATTCTATTCAATGAGCGTAAAGGTAGATATTGCTTCATGGATACGTTGTTTTATGTAATCTATGCCTTTGTGTTCTCCTTAAGGAAGACACTATTTTCCTGGTAGTTACCATCAAAAAGCAACAATGTTGTATCCTTTTTTGAATTGAAGAGACAGGAAGGCAAAATATTCCATTTTCCAAATTTTTGCAGTTCTGGATATGATTTGGGTTTTGCACTTAGATGCACTCTGTGAGTTTTAGAATGGAGGGATTAGGAGGAGGCTCTTTGTTAGCTATGTCTGTGCTTTGTCACAATGTCCACTCATGAATTTAGTGGCTGCTCACAGGCATCCGCTGCCCATGTTCTGCCCAGGGGCATCCAGAAGGCTGCATGACTATGGAACTAATCCGTGGTGCTTGATGGCCTCTGCCCCTCATGACAAAACTGGTTCAAAGGTTCTAGAAAAGGAACATTGATCTGCTGAGAGCATTTCAGCCTCCTCCAAGTCCAATGGACACCAACAGTGTCATCCTTTTGTTTAATGGTGGCAGAGGTGAAAAGAGAAGGAACACATTTTAAAATTTCATTAATACTCTGAAAAATTCTTTCTCAAATTCATTAGGACCCCAGAAATTATGTGTGCCCTGGAAGTCCTGGGTATTTGCAAATGTCACACCACACATCTTTCTACCATTCCATTACTACCCAAAGAGGGTGCATATTTGACTCTATTTAGCTACTCAATTCAATTTCCTTCAATAAATAATAATCTTACATGAAACAAGCCAGGCTTTGCATGTGTCTCTGAGTGCTGAATACAACCCTGTCCTGGAAGAACACATGGCCTGTGGGGAATCCAGGTGCAGGAACAACCCAGCCACAGGATAAGAAAAAAGAATCCCCAATTCTGGGACCCTAGGAAAGTCATGGGGGTGTGGAAGGGGTATCTGATGGTACCAACCACTGAGTTAGGGCCATCATTAACATTTACTTAAAATAAATCTCACTGTGATTCAAGGAGGTGAGTTGGATTATTCCAATTTAAACAGATAAGAAAGATGAGGCACATAAATTTAATTCTTTGCTCAAGTTTACACAACTAATAAGGTGCAATGCTGGGATTCAAAATTAGGTGCATCTGGCTCTGCTGTTTGTGTAGCAATTAAGTTGCATATCAATATAGTTGAGGTTCTGTTAGAAATGTTTCCAGTGACACTCTAACAGTGAAAGGTGAGAAGTCACAGATAGACCTAGTTGAACTTGCCATTAGCTATTGTACAAGTCCTACCTACATTTTGCTGAATCCTGATGAATTCCTTTCATACTACGGGAACTTCAAAATCCCTTAAAATGCATGTGGTAATTGGTGCTTGTATTCTGAAGTGATATCACAGAAGCTGTGGATAACTGCAAAAGCTGGGATGTAAAGATTCCACATTGTGTTATTTCTTTCACCAAGAATATTTGGATAAACATGGGAAACACATAAATTTTCAACCTAGTATCTATGCCTGAAAACAGGCAACCACTTGGGTATTTTCATGGTGAAGTCTTCAACCCTGAAGAGCAGAAAACTTTCCATCTATTCCAAGGGGGCCAGAGATGGTAACTCAATTAAGATTTTGACCTGAGTTTTGAGTAAGTTGGAGGGAGCAAGGGAATGGAAACTACGAAAATCATAATGACTGACTTGCTAAAGGGCCTCTGAGGACCTGGGGGCTTCCAGGGAGGGACCACAATGCTTAACTTTACCAGTTTTATGATGAGATGAGTCTTTCCTGGGCAGGAAACTCTATTTCATTACTGTTAAAAGTGTTAGAAGATGCCAACACCTTGGAGAACTGCCCAACCTGTGGCTGCACATGGACAGAAAAAAAAAATTATTGCCTATTTTAAGTGTTAATATGCAACTGTTTCCATAGATACCTGATTAGAACTATCACACAATTTGTATTTTGGAAGGCTCCTGGATCACTATCTCCAACACAGGAAATTTCTCAATTCTAATTCAATTGTTAGGATTCTGTTGTCTTTTTAAATTCATTGAGATGTACCTTATATACTCATCCATTGAAATTTTAAAAATAGTGATGTTATCTTTTAACTAAGTGTGGAGCTAAGCTTTTTACATTTATTCAGAACATCATATTTTAATCAAAACTGGAGAAGCCAGTTTGGAGATTTAAAGAATAGTTAAAATTCAAATATGTAGCATAATAAGGACACTGTATAGCCTCCTTAAATACAACCTTTAAAAAAATAATTTTAAAACAATGTATTTGTAATATATTTAGAGTTTAAAAAATTCCTTTTATGTGTACTAGCCCATTTTATCATCCTCTGATCCCTATGGGATAGGAATTACTAAAATCATGTCATAGACGGAAGAACTGAGATTTGGAGAATCTTAGCTTGCAACAAAGCATGACTGTTGAGGCCAGTGCTCCAAAAGATAATTGGATCAAAGGCAGCAAGGCTAGGGCCCTTTGTGGCTCTACCTCTGCGAACTGCAGGAAGAAACTACTCAGGTCAGGTGTGAGCTCCTGGTGTCTGTAGCTCCTTCCTCCTGACCAGACCTGTACAACTACCTGGCTAATGGGTGGAAGCATGGCTTTTCACTTTGTGTTTACCTCTGGGCATATGTCAATTTTCTGCTCAGGAGAAGGACAGTTATCAACAAAACCCTTCTCACTTCCCCTGGAAAAGCACAAAAACCCATGTTCCGCTGAGCTAACCTGGACAATGCATGCAATCAATACTCATGCATTTATTAGTCTTTCCCTTTCCCATTTCTGTGGACAAGTGCTAGCTCTCCCTCACAACATAAGATACAATCCAATTTCCTTTGATTTTTCTATCTTTTCACGTTCCAAACATCTCAATTTATTTCTGCCTATACTTATTTAAAATCAATTGTCCCTAGCAGCCTAAGGATTTTGTGTTCTGTGGAATGCATTAGTTCTCCATTAAAGTGCCAGTAAACACCATACCACTGCCAACAGCAGATCTTACTGGGCGTTTACTATCTGAAAAGCTCTGCATGAATCACCTCATTATTCCTCACAACTGATAAGGTAGGTGTGCTTATTGTTTCTATTTCACCATGTGGAAACTGAGGCACTGAGAGTTTTAGATAGTTGTTCCAACAAGGAAAGATAGCAGCTGGATGAGGACTCAGGAGTCTGCCTCCATTCGTAAATTCTAAGCATCAGATTCTGCTTAATGGAATCCGATTTAGAGGTCCTCCTTTTCTTGGGTGCAATGAATCACCTGGGGCTGTCCTAACTTTTTCTACGCCTCTGTACTCTGTTGTGCAATTTCACCCACTACTCATTCATGCATCTGATAAATTATTATTTAGCAAACATGTGGTAAGGAACAAACAATGAGTTTGCAGTGGACATTGTTCTCTGTACCAGGAAGGGCAGTGGGAAAGCTTCACTCTGCTTACAGCCTAGTTGGCTAGAGGACAGAAAATGACTACAATAAAAATACTAATGACATTACAATAGAAATCAGCATGGGGCACCTTGTGTCTCTTGCATATTCCAAAGAGATAACAAGACAATACATGTGAAATGCTTTCAGTTGTCCAGCAGTCAGGAGGTGGAAAGATGAAATATTTATGTCCCAGCAATTAATAGACAAACAAGAGGGTTTCCATAGAATTAAATTATGAACTCTGTTGGAAAATGGGCATGAAGAAAGAGGAGTTGATGGAGAATAGAGATCAACAGAACATCCTTTGCAGAATATAGAAACTTCCACAAAATCTCCCACCCAATTGAGACTAAAGAGGGAAGGAAAAGGATTCTTAAATTCATCAATAGTATTCACATATTTGAGAAAGGAGACTTGTGGACATGATTCATTATTTCAATCATTATTTTACTCACTTGATATAATATATATATATATATATATATATATATATATATATATATACACTCACTGATTATATATACACACTCACTGATGTTTAAATACAAGGGTAGATATTATAAGGGGGAAAAACACAATCCTGCAAGGATCAAGGAACTTGCAGTTGAGCAGAGAAGATAGCAGTCATGTCTCATATTATTCTAAGACAGAGAGTGACAACCTTACCAAATTCCAGTTTCCTCTGAAAAAATCCTATTTTTTTCCTCAGACAAACTCAGGGCAAACCCAGTGTGTTTTTCTAAAATGCTCTAACCTAGTTGGATAGTGATAATGATGCATTGTTACCATTAGGGAAGCTCTGAAGGGGGCTCTGAGAAAAAGTTGGTTCATGTGGGATTTTGGTTCAGACTTTAGCTGAGTCCTGAATAATGAAGAGAAATAAGTGTGTTAGATAAGCCCTGGACCTAGCTGTGTCTGAAGCTCATTAGAGATGGAACTTGGACAGGTTGAAGCTGGTTGGGGAGGAGAACCATCCTCCTTGGAAAAAAAAATGGCCTTTTGGGATAGTTAGCAGTTAGCCTGAACTTAGGGGGAAGGTTAGGACAGAGATGGATCCTCTATAATAGTTGGGGAAAATCCAACAACATAAAAACCTCATGTGAGAAAGGCAAAAGGAATTTCTGAAAAAATCCAGTATCCTCTGTCCAGAGGGGATACAGCACAAGGTGCAAGTTCCTTTTTGGGAAGCCTCCTTGGGTGGTGGTCCCTAGTGGTCCCTCCATGGTCCACTACGTCTCCTCTCTCAGATGGATGTTAAACTGCATCATGTTCTTACAGTAGAAATATTAATTGGACCTCCCCATTTCTCTATGTGTATCCCATCAATTCATCATGGCCCTGTTGTGACAGTTGTGCACCTGGCCTGGATATTTGGTAACATGAGGTAATATGTTCTTCTAATGCTAAGACCAACATGACTTGAGCTTCTTGTCATTTGAGACTCAAAGGAGGTCTTCGTCTAGGAAGAGAGACCCATAGTCCTCCCAAGGGAGCAGAGGCATGTGATGGGGCACAGGTGGTGAGGAGATGGCACTGGGTTTATGGCTTTGGAGAAAGATTTTTCAGGGGGTGCATACCAGCTCTGCAGCTGACTAGCTGTCATTTACCTTCTCTGGTTCTTTGTTTATTCATCTATGTAATGGAGGTGAAGATACTATCCACCTCACAGGGTTTCTCTGAGGATTAAATGAAGTAATCCATGTAAGGTGCATAGGGTGGCTGCTCACACACAGGAAATACCATAGTTCATTCCATCCAGGTAATGTCTAAGGTGGGGAGAGAGTTAAGTAATGGGCCATATTTCATTCTAAAGGCAGTGGAGAGCTGTGTTAGTTTCCTGGTGTTGCCATGATAAGTTACTTATTACAAAATTTGGTGGCTTAAAATAATAAAATTTTAGTTCAGGGGATCAGAAGGCTGAAATCAAGGTCTTAAGCACATTTTCTGTTGCTGTTACAGAGTACCATAGACTAGGAAAGTTATAATAAAGGGAGGTTTATTTTGGTGTCCAGTTCAGGTCTAGGGTTAAGAGGCTGCCTCTGGTAATGGCTTTCATGATAGCAGCCTTAAAGCAGAGGAGGGAGCCACATGGTGAAAGGCAGGAAGACGTAGCCAACGGGCTTCTGTAGCAGACCTACTCTTGAGATAGCTCATTAATCTATTCCATCCAGGAAGAAAGAGGCCTAATCATCTTTTTGTGACTCACTGCATGGTCCCACCTCTCGGTAGCTAGTAATAGGGGTTAATTTTCAGCAGGAGTATCAGACCATAGCATATTCAAGCCATATTCAAATCTTATTCAAACCATAGCATCAGGGTGGGTTCTTTCTGGGGACTCATGGAGAAACTGTCCACAGCACTCTCCATCTCTTGGCTTCTGCTGGCTCCAGGTGTCCCTGTGCATGCACTGCTCCTGCTCTGCCTGGTCCTCACATGGTGTTCTCCATGTGTGTTCTCACTTCCATCTCTTGGCTTTTCTGTGTGTGTCCTTTCTCAATTAGGACATCAGTCATTACTGAATGAGACCCATCCTCATATAACATGAGTTCATCCTGAGTTAACTTCAGTGCATCTGCAAGGACCCTATTTCCAAAGAAGGTCACCTTCTGAGGTTTGAATGGACATGGATTCTGGGGGAACAGGATTCAACTCAGTATGGAAGTCACAGAGATGAACAGAAGAGATTTTGGCTTGAGAAGGATTGCTTGGGCTTCAGCATGGAGAACAAGTGGCAGGGGATTCAGGAGTGATCTGGGACAGGAGTGGAGCAGGGAGGAGGGTTAGATAGATGGGGAACCATGAAAGCTGACCAGTAAGCGGAACCAAATGCTCCTGAGCATAACTGGACATCAGGAATGATGGAGGGGGTGGTGATGCCCTTCCCTAAGGCAGGAAGTACTGGGAGACAAAACATATGGGGAAGGAGTGGTCAATGCTTGTTGGGTAAATGAGAATCAAATGCTGATCTCACCCTATACCGGGTTTCTTTTTGCCTAAAGAGCAGAGTTCTCAGCTTCTGTCTCAACCTTGTAGATTCCAACTGCTAATTGAGAGTAGTTTCCATATTTTTAAAATATCAACTTGTAGTTTTGGGATTTACATAAATAATATACAGCAGGGCACTGCACTGCGGCAGCTGCCCACGTTACTGATTCAGGAGCTTCTGCTGCTGAGAGGCCTTCAGCATGTTCCACGCTCTTAGCTTGCTGGTCTTTTCCAGGCCACCCCCTCCCCCGCCCCCATCTGCTTCATCAGTTATGTCCATCTTTACCAAAACGAAGTAATGCGTTTCCAAATCTGTTTTTGTCTGTTGTACTGCTATAAACAAATTTAGTCGGGTATGGTGTAAATAACATAGGAATGTGAAAAAAAAAGAGCTTTTGTTTCTGAGAAAAATAAGCCAAATGCTATGGAAAAACAAAAACATTGGTCTAATAACACTGCTTTCAAATGAGGTGGGGGCAAGACATTTGTAAAAGATTTAAAAAATTTTTCTAGGGTGGTTTTGCACCAAAATTACTCTGAAAGTGCCTTTAAATTATTTCTTCCTTTTAATGACCAATCCACTTGGGGCATGGCTTATGTCAAATAAAGGATGTAGAATTCTGCTCAATAAACTCTTACTTAAATCCACCTAAAATACACTAAGATGCCTGGGTCATTTTAAAAATGCACATTTTATTTTCTCCTGTTCTGTCTTACTACCAATTTAAAGTGCACCTTCAGCTGTATCGAGGCAAGTGAGCAGCCATCGCTCAACATTTTCTAGCTGGGTTGAATTAGGCTTCCAATTCCAATTTTTTTAGTCAAAATACTCGGCACAGATTTGTGAGATAAAAAGCCCCCATGTGACTCTTTGGCTGCTCCTCAGCTTTTCTAGCTAGATCAAAGGTGTGGAGGGCTGTGATGGTGATTGATTTCTCCTTTCCCCACTGTCTCTGGAAATGTTAACTGTATGCAAATGAGCACAGGGTGATGGCCTCTGTTTGAATCAGGGGAAGTATTTAAAATTAGCACTGCTCATGGATGCCAAATCGGAATAAGCACACAAATTACAAGAAGGAAAACTGCAGTTACTAGGATCAGAGTGTCTTGCTGTGACACTCAGGAGGGACCCAGGGGTCCAGAACTCCAGGATGAACTATGATCCACCCCCATCTACTGAGTCCCTCATATTCCAGCCAAGGGGTCAGGTGCTTACTATGTATGGCTTGATTTCCTCCCAGTAACTTTGAGATGTAGAGACTATCGTCTTTGACAGATGAAGAATCAAAGGTTTGGACAGTTCAGATGATGTACCTAAGGTCGACCAGATGTGGAATTAGAACTAGGAATGAAATCCAAGTTTGTTCTTCAAGCTGTCACTCCTTTCACCATCCCAGAAAATGCAAATAATGTGCTGGAAAGATAGCAAGGAACTAGGCAGCCAGATGGCATGTAAGAGTTGGTGTTCCTCCCACATGGAGTCAACCCAGGCCTCTGGGTAAGGTCGGTGGTTACAGGAAAATCAAAAACCATTAACACTGGAACTCTGTTCACTGTCAGAACTTTCCTGGCAAACAGAGGGAACCATGGTGCTGACCCATGCACAAGGCAGAATGCGAAAGCCCCTGTTAAATAAAAGCTTCTAAGTGCCAAGGCAAATATATATAACTTAGGACTGGAAACATTAGGAAAGACTTCTTAAAGAAGGGACATCTGAGCACCAGATTGGTGAGATTTTCACAATAGCCCTAACATTTGTAGAGCTTTTTACAGTTGAAATAACACTTTTTCAGGCATTATGCTGTCTCTCAAAACACTCCTAAGGTCAGGTCAGGAATTATCATTTCTGGTTGAGAGATGAAGGAACACACACCAAGTAATTCAACAAGTTGCTCAGAGTCACACCAGCAAGTTAGAAACAGAAATGAGGCAAACATGTAGGCCAGTACAATTCAGTAGAAAACAATGTGAGCCACATATAGAATTAAAATATTCATTGTATTCCCATTTAAACATTAGGAAAAGTTGAAATTTATGTAAAATGCATATTCTACTTAACCACATATCTTCCAAATATCATTTCAACAAATGATCAACAGCTGTAAGTTAGCAAAAAGTTTTTAGTGAGACTATTTTGCATCTCCTCACTTCTTTGTTGTGTGTATTTTATACTCACAGCACATTGTACTTGAGGCCGGGCACATTACAGGTGCTCAATGTTCACACAGGATTAGTGACTACCATATTGGCCAAAGCAGAGGTTTTCTGACTTGTAGCCCAGTGTCTTTCTACTCTGCTAAACTACCTCATAAATATAGACCAAAAATGAAATAGGGCATGTCATGTAAAGAGAGGAATAGGACAATGTCATTTATGGCCCAGGCAGGACCCATTTAGTACCTCAAAAAGGACAATGAAAGAAAGTTTAAAGAAGACTTAAGAAAATTAATAATGGATGGTAAAATATCCCAAAGACAGAAGAGTGAGCAACCACAAAGGCCCTTGGGACCTAGAAAACCCTATAGTATGTAAGCAAGGGCTGCCTGATAGGAGCTGTGGCCTTTGCTAGAGAAGTGCAGTCACAGCCAATCTGCAACCCAGCCATGTGGGAGATGTGGAGATAAGTGCATTGGCCTCTCTGCCCTCACCCTCTAGTCTCTTTCCAGTGCCTCCCATTGTCCAAATCCAACTGGAAGCTAGAGGGTGTTGAGCTTGCAATCCATAAAGGTCAGCCTCCTGGGGTGGAGGGAACAATAGAGACAGATGGAGACTGAATATGGAGGGCAAACAGGGACTGGCCAGCAGTCACAGGTGCAGAAGTGCTGGGAACATTAGCTGGACCTGGCGGAGTGCTGGAGGACAGGAGGGAAGTGGCATGGGACATGATGGATAAGTTGGGCTTGAGTCGGGCTGGTTGGGCTGTAATGGGAGGTAAACGTGATAGGTTTGCACACTTGTGCAGTAGCAATCCTGGGGTGTTAGTGTGGGTCTTGTGTAATCCACATGGGGCACTAAGAAAATGCTCCTGACACAAGTAATGTTCTCTGCTGGTGTTTCAAGGTGTGAAGGTATTTTACATACCTTCCTTCTTCGATGCCCAGTAGATAAATAGATAGGGAAGTGGACAGGGCTCAGAATGGACCCTTTATTATGGGCAAAGGTTGGGGAATTGGAAAGTGAGGGAACACAGACTTCTTTTTCCTTCTTTCTACATGTGCCACAGCTTCTCAGCCAGAGACAGAGAGTGTGGAGGCCATTGTGGGGCTCCCTTGTGTCAGTGGGCTTCCTGAGGGGTGAACAGGAGCCATAATTTTACTGTAGGAAAGGCCCAGAAATGAACATGTGGTAACCCCACACCTGACTCCTACTCACTGGAGAAAGAGGACCAATGGCTGACTACTGTATCATCTCAAAATAAGATGGAGAAGGACGAGAATAGGCCAGAGACAGCCATGGTTTTGTCTTTATGCCCCATGAATTTCCAGGAAGCTCAATATGTTTGTAAAGTATCCAATTTCATAGACCATAAGGAAAATGGGAGTAAAGAAAATCATTTTTTTTTGTGTGTGTGTGTGTGTGTATAAAAGATGTGGCCACCGCACCCAGTGAAATTCTAGTTTCTTTGTTGAGAAGAATTTTGAGGTGAAGTGAATCCAGGTAGCCAGGCCAGTTTACCTGGGTGAGAAATGGCTTAGAAAAAACTACTAGAAAGTAAGAAAACCATTTTAACCACACACTACTAGGAAAGGAAATATGGAACATATTTGGTGGAGATGGCATTGACAGAAACCAGCACCACAGTTGATGTGGATGGATATGCCACAGAGGAAAATTGTTTTGGAGGGGGATGAGAATATTATGAACTGGCTGAGCTCGTGAAGCTGGTGGCTTCTGCTGGTGAAGCTGCAGCAGGATGTTGGCAGTGGGCCTCTGCAGCTTGGAAGAAACACGGTGCTGGAGATATTGATATGGGAACTATCTAGCAGTAGATGAAGTTATGATAAATCACCAGAAAAGAGCCAAAAAAAAAAAAAAAGAGAGAGTTCAAAGAAAGGCCCTCGAAGAATGCCTACATTCAAGGGTTAAGAGGAAGACAAGGGATACATGAAGAAATCATAAATCTGAAAGACAGGAAGAAAGACCAAGAGCTCCCTATGGAAATTAAGGCAAAAGAGTACTTCAAGAGACAGGGGCATAAGAACTGGTCAGCAGGACCAAGTGCTGGAGAGATCAAGCTTGAGTGGAGGCTGCTTAGATCAGGGATACTGCTATGGTTTAACACGTCCTCCAACACTTCATGCGTTGGAATCTGAATACCCAAAGTCTATAGTATTTGGAAGTAGGGCTTTGGAAGGCAACTGTGATTGAAAAAGGCCATGAGCATGGGCTATGATGATGGCATTAGTGGCTTTATAAGAATAAGAAGAGAGAGATGAAAGGGCAAGCTTGCTGTGTCTCACTTTGTGATGCCTTCCAGTGTGTTATGATGCAGCAAGAAGGCTCTTACCAGATGCTGGCACCGTGATATTGGATTTCCCAGCCACCATAGTACTAAGTGAAACAGACCTCTACTCTTTATCAAGTTATCCAGCTGTGCTATTCAGTTAGAGTGGACGGCAATGCCAGGCACTTGCTATTCCTCTATGAGAGTGGTTCACCCAACAGTCAGGAAAGAGCCCCCAGCAGCCATGCTCCTGTATCCAATGCTGCCTCTCTCGACAAGTCTTGTGGGGGGCACTCAGTCAAAGCCTGGCCAATTGCATTTCAATTCCTGTATTTTCAGATTGGGATTGAAGAGCATATCTTTCATTCTGGCCATTTCTCTAGATGGGAGTAGAAGGGGTAAATTTTCAAGAGTTTGTATCACAACCATTTTCTACCATGTAGCCTTAATAACAGAGTTATTAAGAGGGAGTTAATCTGGAGACAAGGGGGAGATCAGAGCAGATCCAGAGGGAGAATAAAAGATGAACAAAGTGTTCCTTGGATTGTGATGACTCTTGAATTCCTGGTTCCGGGATCTTTCGTAAGCCCTGTATTATTTCTCTATATATTTTTTTTTCCCAAAATTCTCTGGCAACCCAGCAATAAAGGATACATTTTTTCTTTTTTCTTACATGAGCAGGACATGGTTATTGATACCTGTAAACCGATAAAAACTAATATATCTGTTTTGAGAATCCCAGATTAAAGAGATGTACTGTTTAATATGGATCCAATGATAATATATGGTTATATAGTGCTCATTGGCCAGCAGGGGTATTAAGTCATTCTGTTATCATAAGAAATTCTACTGGACAGTGAGGTCCACAGAGCATTCTATAGTTGGGAGGATGAAGACTGGAATAACATATTATGTTTTTCCCCCATAAAATATCTGAAAGGAATGAACATGAAACTAGGAAGAGAAATGAAACTATGAAAGAAATTGAGCACAGAGATGTAGATACTTGTAGAATGTTAAAGAGGATGTCCCTATGGTGAAATTCAATTTTAAAATTTAAAAATTTTTCTTGATTTCCCAAGAAGAGAGTATTTCCCAAGTCTATAAATTCACAATATGTTTGCGTCAAAGAATGTTTGGGAAATACAATTAGTAGCAGTCATTATCTATCTGTTGCCTCTGTTCTGCTTCCCAGTTTGTTTTCCCCTTCTGCAACCACAGCTTTTGTGAAGAATACAAATTAAATGTTTATCCTGTCTCAAAGAATTTATAGGATAGGATCAAAATAAGGGCGGGGCATAGTAAAATATAGAAAGAGACCTAATATCATCAAGTAATTCACAAATGAAACTCTCATGAAGGTCACAGCTGGAAGGATGATCGAGGGTCTTTGTGGAGGAGATGACATTTAAGCAGAGCTTTGAAGAACGGATAAGGTTGAGGGATGAAAGGAAGATTATACCAGGTAGAGAGAAAAGCCTAAGCTAAGGAGTAGGTGCAGTAAGTTGAGAAGAATGTGGAGGAACCAGTGAATTTTCTAGCAAAAACCAAAGAATAATGGCTATGGAATATATTAGTAACAGGTCAGGCTGAACAGGACAAATGGTCCAAGCCTGGATGTAAGAGATGGAGAAGAGCAGAAAAGTGGGTGGCAGGAGCTGAAGAGGTTTTGGGAGAATAATGCAAAGACCATTTGGTTGGAGCAAAAGAACAGACATAACTGAGGTTCTGCCCCTTTTATGTCAGTCTTGATGTTCCTCCATGGATGAATGAATGAACGAGTGACAAAGCTCTGCCTCAGTAGTTAACAGTATCCATAATTTAAAAGTGAATGAATAAGTCACCAACTCCTAGTGCTGTGCCCCCTGGATGCCCTGAGGTGAGCAGTTTCCTCTGCCTCACCTTGGGACCAGAATGATGGAGCTGAAACCAGGCCTGTTGAACGCCAGCCAGTCAATGGGAGATTTGTAAAAGAAATATGTGAAAAATGTGGCAGCACTGCTATGGTTAACAAAATCAGAAGAAACAAAGAACTTTAAAAAGCACTAATCCTAATACAAGCTGTTAATCAGGTAAGATTTGCCAAAACATTAGCTTTGCTGCTTCCTCTATGAAATGTACACAGTTAATGATATTATTTCTGCAGTAGACCTAACGCCTTCATTTTCACATTGGATTTAAAAAATTTCTACATTTCAAAAAGATATTCGAAAAAGTGATCATATTCTGGGTTAATTAACTAATCAGTGTCATTTTAAGTAAATGTAAGTTTTTGAAACACCAATTTTTAATGATTGCTGGGTCTTTGTTTAAATTAAAACTGAATTTTTCATTTTCTTTTAACATATACAAATAATTAAATAAAAAACAAAATAAAAACCCCCTAGATGCTATAAGACACCAACATGAATCAAAACAACCAACTCAGAGCACAGTAGGATGCAGAACTTTCTCAATTTAATGTCCAAACCACTAGCTCACACCAATATTGCCTAACAAAGATATTTAAGTTAAATTGAATTGCTTTAATACAGCTAAAACATCTGCTGCATTTAAAAATAATCTTTCTGCTGCTGTCACATATGGTATCATCTGAAACTTTATTCCCGTGCCCCTAGAGCTTCTGAGATACCTCTGAATGCCATGATTACCATAAGGAGGTTTTTGCAATTCTCAAAGCTGAAAGAAAAACAATTAATTCATTTTAATATTTAAAATAAATATAGGCCATTTGGATCATTTGGGAGGAGAAATGGGATTACAAAAAAATCACAGTAATTAGAGTCTAATTCCCCAAAGAGAAATGTTCCAAGATGTAGCTTCCAGATGGAAAATTCCCCCAGCAGGTCTGTGGAAGATGTGTGCTCAGCCTGTGCTGGTGTCTCCTGAATTGGATCAGAATGCTCCCAACCCCAAGTTTTCAGTGGGGACACAATGGACCCAGGTCTCTTTACTCTTCCATAGAGTTATTTCAACATGCGTATAGGTAAAAGGGAAGTCAGCAGCCACCATTTGAGTTCAATATAACTCAGTTAAATAAATATTAATCAGCTCCTATTTTCCAGCCACTGTGCTAGATAAATACCAGAGAATCAGATACATTAGATAGAGTAGCAGCTTTTAACTAGTCTTTAGGGGTAATGTAGCGAGAGAAATGTAGATTAGTAAATGCCACCAAGTATGAGGCATCCTGTAATAGAGTTAACTTTCCTGGCATGGTGGGGGCAGGAGAAAAGCCCTGCCGCTCTACCTGGGGATCAAAACGAGCCTGGGGAGGAAGCAATGCTGGAGCTGCAGAGCAGAAATACCTGAGGAGAGAGGCAGACTCTCCAGGCTGAAAGAACCACGTGGACAGGCTGATGAGGCAGCATTTCAGGGAGCTCATGGTCACTGGTGCAGTGTAATAGGAGAGGGAGTGGGGAAGACCGGGAGAGGGGACAGGGCCTAGATCCTGGAAGGTTTATTGCACCACACAGGAGTTCAGCTCAATATTGGTGTGAACCAGTGGGTCAGACAGTGGGTTGAATTAAGAAAGTTAGGCTTGAACATGGTCACAAGAGGGCTGTCCTGCAGTGATGAGCAACACTGTCATCCTCACAGCACTTGCTCTGCATTGGGCTAAGAGATGTTTGTTCTTACTCCACACCAAAACCATGGGAGGAAGGTATAATCGCCATGCTTATCTGTACCCACAAAAATCAAGGTCTCCAGAAGGAGAAGTTTGCCTAAGTTCCCACAGCCAGGAAGCACCACAGTGGTTTGCACGCAAATCTTTCAGATACTGAATGGTTTTCTCTTAAGAGTTTCCCTGAACTGGCACTGAACCAGTCAGGATTGTGAGATGGAGAAGAGGTTGAAGGGAGAGAAGCTGGAGATCAAGAGAACAGATAGGAGTTGATTAGTGTGCTTATGAAAGCTGCAGTTGGTGATAAAATAGAAGGAAGGAGTGGAGAAGGGGGAGGGAAGAAGAGGAAGAGGAGGAGGAAAATGAGAAAGAATAGAGGGAAACGAGAAGGAAGGAAGAAAAGGAAGAGGATCATGTTGAGAGCCACAGCCCAAGGGGCCCCAGCAAACTTTCAGACTGACAGCTGATGATTGGCTCACAGCAGCCCCAGCAACTTCTAGCTGATTGGCTCCTCTGCAGTGATGCTCATTGGGCTGTTTCCCTGCCCTTTCAGACCACGGAGCTGCTCATTGGGGGACTTTTTTGGCTCCGCCCACGCGACCCAGACAATTGGCCTCAAGAGCAGGAGGAGTCGGGGAGGTTGAGAGGCTTGTGGGAAGCCGGTGGTGGCAGTTGGGCTCTGAGGGTTTTTCCTGAGGAGCTGTTGTGTTTGGCGTGTGTGGTTCTAAAAATAAGGTTCGTTTCTTTTGACAAGTGGCTCCTGAATTGTGCCCAGCCAGACTGCGGCAGGATCAGGAGGAAGAAGAGGAGGAGGAGGAGGAAGAGAAGGAAGAGACAAGATGAAGGAAGTTGTTCTTGCCTTCTGTAAAGAAAGGGCCAATAGATGCCCAACTTCTTGGAGTTGAGTAAGTTCAACATGTCAGCATTTAGAACCATTCAATAGTTTCTCCCTATTGTGTGCCGATGACTACAGATAGGAAGTGAGATATTATAAAGTTGAGGATCAGCTTCAAGGTCCTTAGTTTAAACTTTAAAACTTTTTAAAACTCTTTTAAACTTCTTAGTTTAAAAGAGACAGCAAAACGTTTTCATATTTTCCTGGTTCTCTGACCTCAAGAATGATGCGGGCAAGTTAAGGATTTCCAAGGAAAAATTCTGTTTCCCAGGACCTCAGGCATCTTGTTATGTGATGGGAACCATTAAGCAAGAGGAAACATGGTTCTTAGTCCACTCACCCTCTAGCTCCTGCCTGCAGATTTTTATTTGGAAAAACAACTAGTAGCCATCATTAAATATTGATGGTCCTAGTCATTTATAATTACATATTCCAGGCACGGCTGGATGGCATATGTCAAGGAATGAGACACTTAGGATTCTTCAAAGGGGTCACAGTGTGCCCTAACAAATAGGTATATAAAGATTGAGATATTGTAACATGCAGTAATGGAGATCTGTAATAGACTTTCATTACTTTGGTGTACAGAGTACTTTGACTAATGCCTGGTTCATAGCTGAGACTCAATAAATATGTATTTTTCATTGAATGGAAAGTAGTAGTGTTCCATTGGAAAAGTGCAGATTTCCTGGAGGCTATCAGAGAAAACCCACTGACCAGCATTGCTGTCCTTTAGCAAATCATATATCTTGTCATCAGCATCTTTGCTAATGTCTTTCTTCCTTCTCATCCAATAATTAAGATCACACTCATCTTCCAGGCTCAATTCAGAGTAAAAAGAGAATCTTATTCGTTTCTATGTCTACAGCATGGGTAAAAGGCTAGATAGGTGAAAAAGTGAATAAATGATCATGGGGTACTCATAATTCCCCCGCCCCCCAAAAAACTTTTCTTTTTCTTCAAGATATTTGTGTGTGTGTGTGTGTGTGTGTGTGTGCGTGTGTTTTGCCGGTACAGGGTATTCTTCACTTAACTATTCATCTAAATCTCATTAGCATGTCAGTTTAGATACTGTTTCTTCTGAGTAGCTCTCTATAATCATGCAGTTGAGGTTTGAGTCATACACTATTGCCAGCGGTGTCTGTGGATTTGTCCGTATCCTTTCATATCTGATGCTCTATGCCAGGAACTGATTGTTAGTCCCCATCATGTTCTCAACACCCAGCACAATTCCCCATGCACAGCAGACCTTAAATAAATAAACAAATTCAATATTGAACCAGTCGTTTAAGTATTTCCTTTGTATCCTGCCAAGAGATAAATCCAGTGCTTGAAAAATCTCAAAAACTCTCAATCATTTCTGTGTGGTATGGCCTGCTCATAGTATGAGCTATATTGATAAGCACAAAAATTGCCACTAGAATTCTTTGGGATACTTATCTAAGAATAAAGCATCTACCGTCATTTAGGCCTTTACAGCATCTTTTTTGAAGGATATAGAATTTTTAAGTTAAAACATTATAATTAGCTCTGACAAGAGTTAAATAAGGTGAATTTGTCATTGACCCTTGATATTGATGAGTTTGATTATTGTAACCTAAGGAGAACCACCATTCCGATTTACCTCCATATAAATAATTCCAGGTTATTTCAACCAAGACAAGACAATTTACAATATTTTCTCAAATTAGCCCTCTTGGGCCTGAGCTATGTTGGCTGAATCGTATACATAATTATGCATGATAATGCTAATAGAAACTCTTCTCTGAGTTGTAAGGGCATTGCACACAATATTTCTAGCTGTTAAGGAGACTTTTCGGGCAGGTTATTATTATCTTCTTGCTATGGGTAGAGAAACAAAGACTCACAGCTTGCTCAAGCTCACTAAAATAGTAACTAAGCAAAGATTTCAATTTCAGGGCAGTCTCACTTGAAAGGCTGTGTTTTCTCTGCTAGACTACACTGCCCATTTACAACCAAGAAAGTTCTCAGGGATAATGGAAACCTGTAGCAGAGATCAAATGTCAATGGAAACTAACTTTAGCAGAGAATGACACAGAGCTGGCTGTCTTAGATACAGGGGAAGGAGGGGTGGTCAATACACCAGGAATAATTGATCATAGTTCTGATCCTAAGACTATAAGAAACCTATAGAAGACTTTACTTAATCCTCAGAACCAAGAACCTTCCACCAAAAAGGCAAGTCTTTTCTTGTATTTTATCCATGAAAACAATAAGGCTGACTTATAAAAAAAAAATTTGTGTGGCTATATACATGTTATGTCATTTGAAGCAAACATAATGCTGAAGAGAAAGATACTTTCCATTTTCAAATGAAGAACTTAGGGCTGAGCACTAAGTGACTTAGGTGGCCTAACTGTGAATTAAAATGAGCCATGACACAAACTCTAGTGGCCTTTTCAGGTGAATTGTCTCTTCTTCTCACCTCTATATTATTATTTTCTTTCTCCTTCTACTAACTTAAAAAAAAAAAGAAAAAAACTACTAGGGAGGAGAGTGGAACACCCTTCCACCATGTTGGATTACTAGATCACAGTGCTTCTGAGACACCTAACTTGAAGCATGAGAAAGAAAGTCAAGTCTTATGGATAGGATAAGGCAATAATTTTCAATGTCTCCATATTTCATAAACACAGCATTCAAAAGGTGTATCAGACAGCTCACTCACAAAGCAGCTCTTGTTGTGATGGGGCATCAAGAAGAGCTGAGTAAATTATTAATATGACAGCATTTTCTGCATTGGCACAAGTCCCATGGAAAGAGTGATGTACCAGTTTGGTAACTGCTCTGTTTTGCACAGGAACATAATATACCATCCTGGAGATACTCTTATTTTATTGTACAAAGTGTTTTCTTCCTTGAAATTATTTTTCTAAATAGTTCCAAGAGCTACTCAGAGAAACTACTCTATAACTACTAATGAGGCTCCATAATTAATTGCTTTAGTCATTAACTTAGAAATTCCCTGTTCCGAATCTCAAGAAGTCACTGTAGGATTTGCAAGTTCAGGAGTCTCCGCTGTTGATAACATATGTCGGAGATAACATATGTTGGTGAGAGGTGAGTTTTGTCAAGTTGCACCCAAGCTGTCTGCCTCATCCATTGCCACACAGACCTGGACTCACTTAACTTCAAAGACACGTGCTTTCCTGATGATTCAATCCAATTAATCATGAAGAAAATATTGAGCCTTTTACAGTTCCTTTGTTTGCAATTTCTCAAACCATCATTGTATGAAGTTTAAAATAAGTGTGCTATAGCATACATAACTTCAAGAAAAAGATCCAAGTATGGTAGAACTAATACATCTATTATGCATAGAATTCTCAAGAGCCTATAAACTTAGCCAACTATTGTTGATTCTAAAACCAGTTTCTAATGGATTCCTGTTATTCCTTTTTAATACTTATTTTCAGAAACAATGGTAACACATGTATTTTGTACATATAAATAGCTTTTGGAGGAGCAAGTCTTTAGTCTTAACTAATTTTATTTTGAAGGAATATATCATTTGAGACCAAAGCTACTTTTTGTCTCTATAGCATCCACTCAGTTAAGATATAAAAGAGCCTTCTTTATTTCAACGGTTTCAAACAGGATTTCATTCCTTCCACCCTCTTCCCCCACCCCATCCAACCTGCTTTGCCTGCTACTTCCCTTATTCTGGGATTGGTATCAGGTCCATAAACTCTATTTTGTGCAATGTCTCTTCTGAAATACTGGAAGAAGTATTAGGGATTAGACATGCACAACATTTTTCTAAGAATTTACTATCTAAATTCCTATGCAGTGGAGATTTTTTATCTGAAATAACAATTTATAGTTTTAAGAAAGGAAGTTGAAGATGAGAATGTAGACGATATTGATTTTAACCTGAGTCACAAACACAGATGTTAGTCAAAGGTGTCAGAATAACTTGTGACTACAGTTACTTTCTTTCTTTTGGGGACCAATTAATTGAGTATAGAGAATAAGCTCAACCTACTTTGACCTCTAAGTCTCCTGTAACTATTTTAGACTCTTGAAGTTCATGACATAAACTTTGAAAGAGCAATTGCAATTTAGGATTTGTTTGGGAGGAAGGAAAACAGTCCATGTAACTGGTGAGGTGATAACAGGGTCTTTCCAGTTGGTACCTGTCTTTGGTTCTCTGTCTCCAGGCGCAGCCTGGCCTCCACACACCTCCGGGTCTCCAGGAAAGCTTGGCGCTGGGCCCGGTCTGACAGGTAACTGATGAAGATCCCAGCCGTGTTCATACACATGAACAGCACTGCCTGGGCCACAACCTAAAACAGAATTTCAAACATAGTGAGGTCAGGTGGTTAAACGAGCTGTTTGTAGGCAAAGAGGAAAAAAAGTAAGTAAAAATTTCAAAAGTAAATCTTAATATATTAATTGAAATGTTCACTAGGGTGTTAATAAAACCTTGCCCTTCATTCAGACCTGCAGTCAATGTTACCCTTCAGAGAGGTCTTTCTTAACCAAGTCACAGTCTCTTCCTCCCCAGTTTAAAACCTGAACCTAGGCTGGAAACGTGAGGTAAGAAAGATGGGGGAGGTCTCTTTGGCTTTTTCTATTTTCCTCCCTGTCCCTCACCTTTCTTCTTCAGGAGCTGACATTTTTGGTCTGTATTAGGCTGGGAATCCTGGGGAAAAAAGGGGAAGAGGATATGAAGCAGGAAAATCATTCTTAACAACTTAAAGTTTTTTTTTTTTTTAAATTAGTGTCTTTTGGATGTACATGATGGTAAGAATCACAAAAGAACAGTGGAGGGAAGGGAACAGGGGTGGGAGGAAGGGAAGGCAAGGGGAAATATTGAGGACTAAAATAGAAAAAAATAACATTTCATGCTTTTATATGATTATGTCACAGTATATTCTATTGTCATGTACAACTAAAAAGAACCAATAAAAAATAAAATAAAAAGTAGGGTGGCTTCAATCAAACCATGTTATATGCGTGTATGGAAATGTCACAATGAAAATCATTAATTTGCACCACTAATGTGTTCTAATAATTTAATAAACATTTATATATATATATATATATATACTGTCTCTTATA
>NW_025999949.1:27812020-27855654 GCF_001458135.2 Marmota marmota marmota
TATATATATATATATATGACATTCATAGAGTGGCCTACTGTACCATGACTCTAGTGTACTCGGGTCCTCCTTGGTGGAACTCAAGTGTCATTTCTAACTCAAGTCACATTTTCTGCTTCTTTGAATCTCCTTTCCCATTATCTTATTACTTGGCATCAAAATCTCCTTGCCACACTCTCAAATTAGACTTCCTGTATTCACATTAGACTCCTTTTGTATAGCTTTCTTGGGAAGAAAAGTGGGAATATTTTGGAAGGGTGTTGATGTATGGAAGAAAGGATTGACATAGTGTGAATTTCCTTATTTTTATGGCCTTAACCCAAGGGTAGGTGGCAGTTCATACAGAGTGGGGTAGACGAAATGCCAAGAGGAAGTCCAGGAGCTCCAGAGAAGCAAAAAAGTACAGCTGCTGAAAAGTGAGCCCAAAATCCTACAGAGAACCCGTGCAAGGGAGCCTCAAATTCTTGTATAAACTGTTCCCTGAGCCTCACATGAACAGGATAGACAGCGAACAACTGAGTTAAGGATAAAATAACCCAAATAAAATGAACTGAATTGAAGCCCAAAAGACAAAGTCCATAGGAATGTAAGGACTTTGGACCATACAGCGTTCACAATGTCCTGAACCCAATACCAAATTATGGGACATTAGACTAAATTTTAAAATTTGACTCTTTCTTAAGGTTGTTCAGTCATATATGTACATAAAGTAATGATGTCTATTTCATTCTACTATCTTTCTAACCCCCATACCCCCTGCTTCACTCCCCTTTATCTAAAGTAATTCTATTCTTCCCTAGGACCCCCTGCCCTTATTGTGAATTAACATCTGCATATCAGAGGAAACATTTGGCCTTTGATTTTTTGGGGTTGGCTTATTTCACTTAGCATGATATTCTCCATCTCCATTTACCAGCAAATGCCATAATTTCATTCTTCTCTAAGGCTGAGTAATATTCTATCTCATCTATGTATCTATCTATCTATCTATATCACATTTGCTTATCTATTCATCTGTTGAAGGGCACATAGGTTGGTTCCATAGTTTAGCTATTGTGAATTGAGATGCTAAAACATTGATGTGGCTGCATCACTGTAATATGCTGATTTTAAGTCTTTTGTGTATAAACCAAGGAGTGGGATAGTTGGGTCAAATGGTGGTTCCATTCCAAGTTTTCTGAGAAATCTCCATATTGCTTTCCAGAGTGGTTGCACCAAGAGATTCTCAAATTATACTAATATAAAAAGTTTAAAAGTCAAAACAAAACAAAGTTTGTTATTTTGTATAAATACCAGATTAAAGAAAAAAGCATTAGTAGAGATAAATAGGCTCACTACATGATGATAAAAAGTTTAATTCACCAGGTAGATAAAAATTCTAAATTTAAACATATTTAACAACAGAGCCTCAAAAGTACAAACTTTACCAACATAGTGGTCTATTTGAACACAATTTTGAGCAGTTAATATGTCAGGCAGATAGAAAAATCTTCAAAGAAATAATTTCAATAGTTTCCACAACAACCTTGAAATGAAACATAGTGTCTAACAATTAGTACAAACTTTTAGGCAGTAATGTAAATTGCAAAATAATTTTTTTTTTTTACATCAGAGCCTGAAGCTAACCTCAGCACATTTCAAAGAACTAGTATTATGTAAACTTGGCCAGTAACCACAATGTAACCAACTTAAAAAGCAAGATAAAAAGATAACTAGAGAAATCCCATATGCTTAGAAATTAAAAGAAATTTAAATACCTCATGGATTTAAAAATATATTATAATGAAAACTTTGTGTAGCCAAAGAATGTTGAAAATACCACGAACAAAACTCAGTAAGTAGTCCACATAGAGGAATTTATAGTTCTAAATGCTTCATTTTTAAAAAAAGCTTGAAAACAAATGTGTTACCATTCAACTGAAGGATTTAGCCAAACCAAATTAAACACAGAACAGAATAAATGCAAAGTATATAGAAGGGAAAAAAAAATAATATAAGAACAGTAAGTCATGAATTAAAAATCAAATGACAGTAAGGAAGAGGATCAGCAAAGTTAATAGTTTACTCTTTGAAGACTAATAAAACAGAAATAATTCTTACAAGCTTAATAAAGAGAGAAGATACAAGTAAACAATATTAAGAATAAAAAAATTGACAGAGATATTGCAGAAATCAGTAGATAATAAAATATACTATGAACTTTAATGCTAATAAGATCTTTAAATGAAATTGAGATATTTCTAAAAATACATCTTTACCAAAATTAATTCAAGAAGAAAGGAGAAATTTCAAATAAGTGTAATCATAATTAAAATTCTTTATATGAAGAAAGTAACAAGCCCCAATGGCTTCATCAGAGTACTCTACAAACAACTGTGGAATAATTTATATCTTTTCTCTCTTCCAGAGACTAGAAAATAGAGAGCAATTCAGTCTATAAGACTAGTATAACCTTAGTACCCAAACTTATGTAGCTGATCTAAAAAGGTAAATAATAGGTGAATCTCACTCATGAATATAAAGGGGGATTCTTACACAGAATAAAGCAAATTGAAGCCATCAATGTATAGAAAAGTTAATTCAACTTGACTATGCTGTATTTTTCTAGGAATTGGAGCATATTAAAATATTAAAACATTATCAAATCAACTATTATAATTTGCATATTTACAGCTTTAAATAAAACCATAATCATTCCATTAATGTGAGGGAAAGCATTAATAAAATAAATCCATACAACTGAATAGAATATTAAGAAAAATCCCAAAGGGCTAACATTTGCTATCACTGCACATGCACAGAATCACTCAGTAAGGTACTGGATAATTCTTGGAATAGAGGCTAAAGTCTTAGTTTCTAATCACTAGCTTTTGTATTTTGTTTAATTGCATGCACTGCCTGCTAAAATACATAGATTTTAAATAGATAAACTTGTTGTTGAAAGGAAGAACAAAACAACTCCCTGTCATGACAATAAAGACTGATTGATCCTCTTCAAACTCATTTTGCACATCCCTGTCTTTCTCTCCTACCCATTTTGTATCAACCAATCAAATTTACTATTTGTTCCTTTATTGGATCTTCCCATCTCTTTGCCATTCAAGTGTCATTCCTTCTGCTTGAACCCCCTTCTCAATACTTATTACCTTGCAGCTTCCTCTCTATTCTGGGATTTATTACAGTTTCCTGAGAGATGCTCTCAGATCACTGTTATAAAAGTTATGAACTTCCCTGATACTCACTGTTTTTGCACCCTGTTCATTTATCACATTATAATTATATGCTTATTTGTATACTTGCTTCACTAATGTGTGCTCCCACATTGGAGTTTTAGTTCTTTCTACACACAGATGATTTTTGTTGATATCCATTGGTTAGCAGCTAGGTGATAAATGCTCAGCCCTGTGCCTATGAATTGCTCAGCACTTCAGTGCTAGGTAGTTGATAAATGAATACATAAATGAATGGCTTTTCTGCATACCACTAATCATCATTTACCAGATTTGATAAACAGTGGTCTTACAACAGCAATGGTAATGTAAAACAATAAAGAATATCTTCATCAGCAATAAAATCAAACGTATGAGAGCTAGAAAAGAGGGAAAGTACACAAATTCACAAAATACAGACACAATTGTTAACCGTGTAAGGCCTACCCAACTTGCTTTACAGCTTTAAAATTATAATTAAGATCCCTTGTAGAATCTTCATTTGCAACTTGAAAGATGATTTAAAAGAATAACTGAAAGGATATGTGAGCTATCATATCAAATGCTTTCTTTTAAAAGGGACTAGGGTGCTTCTTGATCAAAGTGTCAAGGCCTTCATGCTGCCATAATTAAAACTCTACATCAATAGAGAAAAATGCCACTGAAAAAATAATGGAATAAATGCAGAGTGCACAGTAGAGAAAAAGATGATTGAGATCATAATGAGTTTGTGTCTGATATATATAGCTCAAAACTTAATGGAAAAAAAGAATTGCTCATAAAAGGATAATTGGTGAACTATTGGAAAAATATTTGATTATCATCTCATACTGTATGCCAAAATAAATGCCTACAGATTAGAGTGAAATGTAGAAAATGAGGCTACAAAAAAGGTGCAGAAACAATAGACGGACATATTGCTCTAATCTTCTAAGCAGAAAAGTGTGGGTGATGAGAAATTATGAGAAATAATTGCTTTTTAAAATGAAAGCAATTCAATAGTTGGATGCTACGGAATTCTTTATTACAATATGTTTGGAAAACAAATTAGTGACCCATTTCAAAATTTTACTGATTTTTTTGATTCAGTGACCCAACTTTCTGAGATTTATATTTAGGAAATCACCAAATGCAAGATTGGAAGTTTCTGTTAAGGGTTGTCCATTGCAGTGTTATTTATGATAATAGAAAATAAATGGAAACTGCATTACTTTAGCAGCTGGGGAAATGGCTGAATAAACTGTGTTCTGCATGACAAGTGGATATAAAATAGCATTTAAAGATATTTAATGGCATGAGCAAATCTCTGATGTATTAAGTAAAATGTAATATTGTGAACTATATATATATATATATACACACACACACACACAAATCTATAAATTCGATGTAATTCTAATTCTTGAAATAAAAGAAGAGATTCTTGAATATATATAAAAGAATATACACACACAAATTCTCATATGTGTGTATGTGTGTGTGTGTAAGCATATGTGCAAATGTATCCGTGTATGTTGAAATAGGAAGAATAGATTACTCAGATAAACTCACTAGTGACATAAGATGTCCAGATTTAGAAGAACCCTCAGGCAGGGAGCCTTGCAGTGGGGCCTTGTGCTTCCTAGGAGCACCTGCAGATTGCAAAAGTGGTGCCTGCATGTCTAAGAAGCAGAGCAGAGCAGTCCTGTCTCTAAAGCCAGGCGAAGAAACACTAAGGTCCACGCCCAATGAGGAGAGCAGAGCCCAGAATCAGTCTCCTTTTCACTGGTGCATTATAATTGTACTTTATGGTGGGATTCATTATGCCACATTCCTACACTCACATAATTTAATTAATCTCATTCCTCTGTACCTTCCCTTTGCTTTCTCCTACCCCCAGCCCCTTGCTCTATTCTCCTGATCTCCCTTCTATTGCTTTTTAAATTTGTGCATTATAATTGTATATAAAAGTGGGATTTTTGATGTTGTATATTTTCCATGGATGTAGCATATTTTGGTGGATTTAATTCCCCAGGACATCCCCATGACCTTCTTCTACTTTTTTTCCTTCTTGATCTCCTTCCTCTATACTACTGGTCTCCTATTTTTATGAGATACTCTCCATTTTAAAATGTTTCCTTTTTTTATAATGTTCCACATATGAAAGAAAGCATTCAACCCTTGACTTTCTGAGTCTGGATTATTTCACTTAGCTTGATATTCTCCAGTTCCATCCATTTTCCAACAAATAAAAATTTTGTTTTTTATTTGTAAAACTCCATTGTGTATATGTACCACATTTTATTTATTCTTTCATCTGTTAAGGGTACCTGGGATGGTTTTACAACTTGGCTATTGTAAATTGCACAGCTATACACATTGAAGTGTCTGTGTCACTATAGTATGTTAATTTTAATTATTTTGGATAAATACCAAGAAGTGGGACAGCTGGATCATGTGGTGGTTCCATTCCTAGTCTTTTAAGGAATGTCCACACTGATTTCTAAAGCAGTTGTATAATTTGTAGTCCCACCGATGATGTGTAAGTGTACCTTTCCCACAGCATCTTTATCAGCAATAATTGTTATTTGTACTCTTGATTGCCATTCTAACTTTAGTGAAATGAAATCTAAGTTGCATTTCCCTGATTGCTAAAAGTGTTGAACATATTTTTTTCCTGTATTTGTAGACCATTTGTATTTTTTTTGGGGGGGGGATAATATCTCTTTAGATCTTTTCCACATTTTTCAATTGGGTTATTTGTTTTTCTGGTGTTGAAGTTTCTTGAATTCTTTATATATGCTAGATACTAATACCCTCAGAAGAGTCACACAATACCTGATCTCAAATTATACTACAGAGCTATAATAACAAAACAGCATGATATTGTCATATACATGGACATGAAGAACAATGGAAGAAAATAGAAGACAGAAACAAATCCATGTAAATACAGTCATTTGATCCTCAACAAAAGTTCCAAAAACATACGTTGGAGAAAAGATAACTTTTTAAACAAATGATGCTGGGAAAACTGGATATCCATTTGCAGAAGAATGAAACTAAATCTCTTTCACCCTGCACAAAAATGAACTCAAAATGGATCAAAAACCTAGAAATTAGACCAGAAACACTGGAATTGCCAAAGAAAACAGAGTCAACATTCCAACCTAATTGCTCAGACATCAACTTCCTTAAGACTCCTAAAGCTCAAGAAATTAAATTAAGAATCAATAAGAGGGATCAAATTAAAAAGCACGTGGCAAAGGAAACAAGAGCATGAAGAGAGAGCCTACATAGTGGTATTCTTTATTAGTAATTAACCTCACTAATAATGTTTTTCATTTTAATATCAAGTATCTAGGAATTCCTTACATATTCAATTATTATTGTTATTTTTATTTTACTAAATGTGATGAAGGAAGTATTATTACATTAGGGTAGTTGCAGATCTCTGGTTCCAAGATGTGATAAGTTGTATTTTATAATTATTTGTACTTTGTAATCCCTCCAACCTAGCTCTATCTAGATCCCTTCTCTATCTATCTCTGTAAGCCAGCTCTGACACCACGCTGATATGCATGTGAAATGAGAAATTGATCAATATCCTTATACACTTTTAAACTAGATTTGAGAATATTTCTTAGCTCCTAACTTCTATTAACATATCCATTCAAATTTATTTATGGAACAAGATCAATGTGTCATGAAGTTTTTGAACTGGTAGTTGGCAAAGCAAAGTCCTGCTCAGACCTGCTTTCATTCTAGAGGTAGGAGAAGGAATATTTAATACATAGTGTTGGTGGTGTATGTGTGATAATTGCTCTGAAGAAAAGAGAGGAGGGGGTAAAATAATGGAGAAAGGATGGGGTAGTTAATTGATAGGGAGTTCAGAAAAGACCTCTATTATGAGAAGGTACTTCAGAAAAGACTTGGAAGATATGAGAGTACCATGAGGATATTGGAGAACATTCCATGCAGAAAGATCAGAATGTGCAATGATTCAGAGGCAAGAGAAGCAAGAAACCCACTCAAGACCAGCATGAATCCTGTGGCTGTATCACAGAAGAGAGGGAAGGTGGGTGAACACTCTTTGGAGATGAGCTCTGAAGGGCTGTGAAGGAACCGACCACAGGGGGTCTAATAGCTATAATAAAAATGTTAAGTTTTCTTCCTGTGAAATGGGAACAGAAAGTCCCTTGGGACTCTGAGTACTGGGGAAATGTGAACTATCACTCACGTTTTCAAGGTCACACGGGCTGGGGTGGTGATAGCAGACTGCAGTTGGGGAGGATGGAGCCGGGGAGCCAAGCTGAAGGCCACCCCAAATATCAGGGAAACCTACTTTGACTGGGGCCATGGTGGTGGGAGGTAATTGTGCAGGTGGTGATACAGGACAAATCCTGGAATATATATCTCAAAGGAAGAGATAACGGGACAGAGTGATGGACTTCTTGTGTACTAGGAGAAAAAGAGGAGACAAAGAGGATCCCCAGCAAGTTAATTACTCTGATGCACCTGAGGATCTGCACCTGAGGATCAGCTGGGAGTTAAAAATGCAGATCCCCATGGCCCTACTTGGACCTGCTGAACACAAGTCTCCAGGAGTGAGGTCTGGGATCTTTATTTCTGGAAGCTTCTCAAGTCAGTCTACCCCATTGGGCCCCCAGTATGACCTAAGGGAATCTCTGCTTTGTGAAAATGACCTGAAGATCAAAGATAACACTGAACTCTGATCTCCTTTTTATTCATCCATCAGTCTTCCTAAATTTTGAATTCTTTAAGGGCAGAGACTGTGGCTTCATCTCTCAGCAGAGGGTCTGGCAGCTGTGTCTTTTCCTGAGGTGTAGTCTGAGCTGTAATATTTTTCCTTTTCCTTTTTTTTTTTTTTTTGGATAAGTGATGCATTATAGTTGCTCTTCCTCCAGGTTCTTCGCAAAGATCAGAAATTGTTCAAGTCTTCTGTACTTAGGCTACTTTTTGAAGAATGTTTGGGTTTTGTATTTTCTATACAGTGAAGTGGGGTTAGGAAGTCAACTGTGGAACCAGACCACGTGGGCCTCAAATCTCATCTCTACCACTGGCCCATGGGGTGACCAAGGCACCTGGCAGTGCAGCCAAGTGGTTAAGAATTTGGCCTGCCAATTATTCTTACTTGTGATGTGCACTTGGCCCCTGAAATTTTCTTGCCAGTTAAAGGGGAATACCTTCCTTAAAATGTTGCCAGAAAGCAATTAACAAAAGGCCTATAACTCAATAATTGCTCAATATTGACCATAGTAGTTGTTGTCATTAATGTTGCTTTTGATTGATATGTAATAATTGTACATATTTATAGGGTAACATTGTGAACGTTTTGAAATACATTGTCTAAAGATCAAATCATAATAATTATCATATCTATCACCTTGAACATTTATCATTTGTGGAAAGAATATTTAAAATCCTTTTTTCTAGGTATTTTGAGTTATATAACATTATTAACTGTGGCCACCTTATGGTGCAGTAGAACACTAGAAAAACTCATTTCTTCTGTTCAACTAACATCATTCCAGTTGACGCATTTCTCCCTATTTTTTCTCTCCCCTACTCTTTTTAGTCTCCAGTAACCACTATTCTGTGAACTTTTATGAGAGAAGCTGTTTTAGATTCTGCAGATGAGTGAGATCAGGTGGTATTTACCTTCCTTTGCCTAATTTACTTTATTTCACATAATATCCTCCAAGTTCATTTATGTTATTACAAATGACAGGACTTGATCTTTTATGGCTTAATAGCATTCCATTGTGCACACAGACCACATTTTATTTTTCCATTCATCCACTGAAGGGCACTTGGGTTGGTTCCCCGTCTTGGCTGCAGTAATAGTACTGCAGTACACACAGTGTAGATGTCTCTTCACCATATTGATTTGACTTCCTTTGAATATATGTCCATTATTGAGGTGCTGAGTCATACGGTAGTTCTATTTAAATTTTTTGTAGCCTCCAGACTGTTCTCCAAGTCAGCCATACTAATTTGTATTCCCATCAACATCATGCTTGGGCTCACTTCTCTCCACATCCTCACCGATCCTTGCTAACTTTGATCTTTTTGATAATTGGTTATTTCAACTGGAATGAGGGGGAATCTCATTGTGGTTTTGATTTGCATTTTCCTGATAAGATGCCATTGGTCATTACTGGTTTGGGTGTCTCTAATGTCTCTATAGTGGCCATTGAAGGGTTTCACAGTTACAGGGTCAGGTTTTAGAGAGGTCATGTGGGAAGCAGCATGGGGAATGGTCCTGACCCAGGTTAAACCTATTAAAGATTCAGTGAGGAAAGGGAAGGAGGACAGAGCCAGAGGAGACAGAGGACTTGCCACAGTCCAGGGGCATCAGAAATGGGGCCTGCCAACATCCTCTGCCAGGCTGTGGGCTCTCCCAGCAGCTGTTAGGTCTGTGGCCCTGCTTCCTGCCTGCCCTTTATAAATAGTACACACCCAATTGGAAAAAGAAGTATAAATAGCACGTAATGAAATTTGAAAAACAACAGACAATAAAGTTATGAACTTAAGTGAAAAGCTAAGAAAAGAGTAGGAAAAAAATAGGCAGGCCACACTGAGCTGGCCAGACGCGTGCAGTGAAAAGGCAGGTGGCAGCCTCTAGGGACAGCATGGGTGCAGGGATGGCACCCCGAGAAGTGACAGAACAGGGGTGGCTGTGAGCTCTCAAGAGATAACCAAAAGAGGGAATTTTAAAAAACAGAATAAAAGGAGTAAGAGAATGAGGATAAAGGGTTTTTTAAATGGGTTTTTAATACCTAAGACATTGAAGAGGAAGTAAAAATGTGAAAGGCTAAAAATAGGAAAGCCTGGAGTTGAGGAGAAAGAAAAGAAGTGATTAAACCCTGTAAAAATAGACAAGGTAAAAAACGAAGAGATTTAAAAAAAAAAATATGAGATATTGGTAGCACACATTCTAAAAATAAACCATGACCAATGCAAAACAGTTTAAGACAGTAACCTGTTTTCAACGTCCGTGTGACCATATTCAGAGAGACGGACAAAACTGCAGCCATTGTCAGATGACTCCACCAGAAACTCTGGCCAGCCTCGTCACAAGGGGACTCAAGGGGAGCTGTGTGTACACCAGTTGTGTTCTGGACACTGTGCTTTGACCTTTCCACTTGCTATTTTAATGGACAGCTCAGTAACAAGCCCTCCAGGTCTTATTAGATCCTTTTTCATGGAAAAGTGAGATTCAGAGGGTTAGATGACGGCTCAAGGTCACAGAGCTAGGAAGTGGTAATTGGGTGACCGACTGCCCTGGCTTCCCTGGAGAACAGGACTTTCTTTCAAAACCTAGACAAGAGTTTTCCCCTGTGCTCTCCCCCAGGGGTCCATAGACTGCAGGCCAACCTAGTCAGCCATGGCCTGCGTCTGTGGAACCGGTGAGCGAGATGTTTATATTTGTAAAGAAATGAGAGGGAAGCAGCACATGGAGCAGAGAGCACAGATGAAGGGAGAGAAGGGGAAGAGGAAGGGGGGAGGGGACCTACCTGCCTGGTTGGCAAAGCCCCAAAGAATTATTTATTTACTCTCAAGCCTTTTGCAGGAAAAAAAAAAAATCTTGTTGATTCCTGCTTCCCAGATCATTCTGGAATATCTGCACAGAAAGAAAGGGATCCTTTTGGCCTTCACAGTTGTCAGGAGTCTTGAGGGCGCACAATGTGTGTAGTTGGAGGTCAGCAAAAGGAAACGGGCTCCTGGTGACATCTGTTCATCCACCTGTCAGAGGTGGAAAACTTGGAAAAACTTGGGAATTCACTAGAACACAAGCCTTCTGGTTTGTAATCCTCAGGTCCACAGTGCCTCATCAAGGCTGTGGTGCCCTTAGCCTTGTCTCAGAACTTCACCTGAGTCCGTATCACGTGCTCCTTTAAGTCTGTATCCACAGGATCCCTGGACAATGCGGGTCCCAAGCCCCCACACACTTCCAGTCCTTTGCAATTTGACTCCCTTTCCTTAAAACACCTCCTTGCCCTACGCCCACCCCTGCTTCCCTGGCATTCTTCAGGATGAAGCAGAAATCACTGCAAGGTTCCTTCCCGAAAGCCCCCTGTCCTTCAGCCTGTCCCTCTCGTTTTCTGTCAGTGAACCCTAATCATCTTGCCTCGCAGCTCCTGCCAGGCCCCAGGTCTGTGTCTGCCAGCCCCTGCTGCATCCCCGCGCTTGACACACCACAGTTATTCAGTAAATGCTTCTTGACAGCCCAACCTCTGCAGTTGTCCACAGTAGCAGCTGGGAAATCAGGTGAGAGTCACTGAAGAGGCACGAGTGACCTCTGTGTGTCTATAAGAAAGGATATTTCTCAAGGGAAAATCAGATGTCTTTATTGAGAAACTGATTTCCTAGGCAGGGGGGATTTTTCAAGTTTATTTACTCTGGAAAAATCATGAGAGTCTTCCCTACAATTTTTATTAATCAAGTTCTGTTACCCCGAACGGTCTCTATACGTATGGCAGAACACTAGACCTTAGCTTTTTCCTTTCACAAATAGAACAAGAAATCTTGAGAAGTTTACATTTTCACATTGCTGCGCTCCCCAAAGGTGGTTTAATGGGTGGATCATATCCTGGGTCACCAAGAAGGGTGGCCAAGGTTGAGAAATGAGGAAGGAAATTCATAACCAATAGCGATGATAATTAATTCTCTTGCCTGTCCTGTTTAGATTTTCATGAGAAATTTTAGAACGTATGGTTTCTGAAAGATTGTGATAATGTCCCCAGAAAGGTATGGGTGGGTTTCAAGGCCAGATGATAACTTTAATTTCATGAGGAAACTGCTCTTTAAAAAAACCATTTGTGACCCATATTTAAAATGGGTAAATATATGATATGCTTTATTTCTTAGATGAAAGAGGAAATAAACAGGTGTCATATTCAACAAAAATAAAATCCCTCATGGGAAGCTGCACCTGGGAGACAGTGGGTATACCCAGTGAGAGAATGTGGGAGCAGTAGAAAGCACGGGATATTTGGGGTAGAAATATCTTCCTTGAGCTGATCAATTAAACTCTTTAAAATAATGTTAAGTGAAGTTAGTCAATCCCCAAAAACAAATGCCAAATGTTTTCTCTGATATAAGGAGGCAGATTCATATTGGAGTAGGGAGGGGGATCATGGGAGGAATAGAGGAACTCTAGATAGGGCAGAGAGGTGGGAGGGGAAGGGAGGGGGCATGGGGTTAGAAATGATGGTGGAATGTGATGGACACTATTATCCAAAGTACATGTATGAAGACATGAATTGGTGTAAATATACTTTGTATACAACCAGAGATATGAAAAATTGTGCTGTATATGTGTAATAAGAATTGTAATGCATCCCCCCCGTCATAAATAAATAAATAAATAAATAACACATTATTGCACTTGTTATCAGAATATTAATGGCTCCGATAGGAAATCAGGGGCCTTCATACACTACGTCAGGATTGTGCTTTTGGTTTTTATCACAAGAGCTAGTTCTGCCGACCTCTCAACACTGTTCACAGGCCCAGGGCAGGTTCCAGTCTTACAGTAATGCTTCTCAAGGAGGGGGTGTCTGCACACCGAAGGACACTGGAAGTGTCCTGGGACATTTTGGCCAGTCATGCTGCCATACATGCTACACAACTCAAAATGGGCCTTTCTCTTCTATGAGAAAATTTTCTGGTTCCAAACATCAATGATTTAGAGATTGAGATTGAGAACCCCTCTCCTGGTGCTTGCTGGTGCATAGTAAATGCTCAGTCTAGGATAACTAGGTAAATGGTAGGTATGCAGCTTAGTTTTCAAAACTTGGTTTGTCTGCAAAACATGGCAATTCTCTTTCAAACATTTTCACATTTCCAACTCTGTCATGTGGATGTGTGTATGTGTGTGTGTAAATGTGACTTTGAAGCTACCCATTCACCTGCACACTGGGAGTACAAATGGGACCAGGTCAGAGGATATATTGCCCTCAAGTAGTTGGAGTCTGGTGGGGAAGACAATTAGACATGCACTTACCACCAGGAGGGTGAGTGGTAGGTTGGTGATACACCAAGGCCGCCAGTGCCTGTCATGTGAACAGCTAATGTTATTGAGCATCTGTTGTGTTGCAGGCACTGCTCCAAACACTGAACCTACATATCCTCATTTAATTCACTCAGTAATCCAATGAAATAAGTGCTACTGTTATCAGGGCCACGATAGGAACTGTTGTTCAATCAGAATGGTTTTGACAGCAAGGGATTGATGCTCAATGTTAGCTGTTCACATGACAGGCAGGCCTTCATGTGTCTCCAACCTAATGCTCACCTTCCTCCGAGGTAAAGGAAAGAGCCATTTGTAATAACTCTGTGAGAGGTGAAACTTAAACCTCAAATACACTGAAGAAGCAGGAATGCACAGTAACCCTGATCTCTGATGTATGGTAAAGAAAACTAAAGTGGGTAGTTAGTTTGGCTAAATACCCTGCCTCAGTTCACCCCTCTCTAAGTGGAAAGACCAGTCATGGAACTCAGCCCATCAGTCTTCGGAGCCCAACCTCCTAAGCACTAACTGCTCTGTACTATAAAGATGGTGCAGAACGGTAGGGTCTGCAGAGGGTAAGAGGTCCAGGAAGGTTGAATAATGAGTAGGACTTAGGCAAGCAGTGATGGGGAAGGAGTGTTTTGAATAAGAAGGTCAGGGAAAAGCAGGGAGCAGGTAGGGAGGTGGCATTGCTGGGAAATAAGATGGTGAGGCTGGAGGAGAAAGCAGAGAGAAGCAGGCAAGTGAGGCATTCGCTACACCTGGCACTCACATGAGAGTGCTACCATCGCATCAAACCACCACTGCAACCGCACAAAGTGTGACTTCACCAGTTTCTAGGGATAAGAAAATGAATCTCAGATGTCCGTCCTAACTTGCCTCCAAATTATACACTTGACAGGGGAGCTGTGAGTGTGTCTGATTCCAACATCCATTCTGAGTCACTGTATCCAAACCTTAACTTCAGAGTATTTGGATCCCATTATTTTAGGACTCAAAAACATGCCTTTGAACACTCCAGCTAGAGTTTCATCACCAAAGAAACCTTATCAACATCAATACTAATAAATTCAGTTTTAGAGGAAAATATTTTTTCTATGGGCTTCAGTCCATATCCCAACTCGACTATTTTGCAAAAAAGAAGACTGAGACCCAGGTCCAGAGATGTGCTGGCAGATTTGCATGGGGTATGGGAGGAAGGACCTGTATTTGAACTTGAGTTTTGTAGGGTGACCGTTTATGATACAGTGGGATTTTCACGTGTGTGTGTGTGTGTGTGTGTTTAGGTTGTATGTATTTTCAATTAAAGGTTTGGGTTGCAGGGGAGAGAGACAGAAGGAGAAGAGGAAGATGAGTAGAGAAGAGGAGAGGAGGGAGAGGGAACAGGTAGGCAGGGGAGGAGGTGAAGCACTGTGTAAATTATCTGAGCAATGCTGTCTGCTCGTGAGCGTTTGACATGAATGAGATGCTGAGGATGTGCAGTCTGCTTCAGCCCTGGGGACCGCAATGGTGTGCTCCCTCCACTGGAGTCAGTGTGCCTCTGGGCTTAATGCTGCTTCTTTTTTCGACATCATGGTTCCTAAACATAAGCCAACTGCTTCACTAGTAGCTCAAACATACTGGAGGAAGACTTGGCTGTGCTGGATTTGTTGAGATATGATCCACTGATTTGCTGATTTTTGAGAGCATTTAAGAGGATGTTTGAAAGCAAGGATTTTGACTCAGCTGTTAGTTTTAAAACCTCACCCCAGTGAAGCTGCGATCCCAAAGTAGTATAGGTTCTACCAAGTAGCAAAGCAGAATGCGTGTCCAAGTTCTTTAATGACAGGTATAGCAAAAAATGTGGAAGTGAGTGAAAGAGGCAGACATTGGAGAAGCCACAGTCTTTCATGCCTCTAATCTTTGGAAGATGCACACAGACCCTGGCAGTGCAGTTAGCGATGGGAGGTGCGTGGTACATATTTGTTGAGTAGAATAGTGATTGAGTGACCTGTAAGTCGCTAGCTGTCAGGAAAGAATCTGGAGCCTCCTCTGAAAAGCCTCCTCATGTGAATGAGGACATTTTCAACACAGCTTTAGAAATAAAGTCTATAAATATTCACAATCAGGCAAATCAGATATGTTTTGAAGACCAAAGTAGACACTGATTCAATTCTCTTCCCTCTTTATCTAAGGCCTGTCAGACATCGCATCTAAAGTGCATTATGTATGGAGCTGGGAGGAGCAAAGGGCCTGATGGGACAGGGCCTGAAATGATTGTTCCCCTGCAGGATGAACCCTCTCAGGTCACAGGCAGGTCGTGGACAAGACTACTTGCTTTGCTTCAGTCTAAGTTCCTGAAACACAGGGTGTAGAACTGAGGGAGACCTGCGTTAGGCCCCTGGAAGAGTGCTTCATCTAAGGTTAGATTTGATCATCTCAGGAAGACTAGACATTGGGAGCCTGGAGGCAGACGCAGAGGAGAGTGTGGTTTGGGAGAATACTATAGGTACCCCCAGTACTATTGTGTCTGACTAAGAAACCTTCTGTACAGCAGTGGGTGGGTGTGTGTGTGGGCTGGGGGGGGGACAGCATAAAGCTGCGGGATCCACTGGTTACATCATCTGCTCCTCCTCCAGAAGCTGAGGCCCTGATAGAAATCATAAGCCCCTAGGAAGGGGAAACAGCCATGTTGTAGTCACTCTCTGACAACAGAGGCCACCCTCCAGGACACACTGGATACTTTAAATCAGAGGCCTCTACCTGGCACTCTGCCTCCATTAGGAACAATACCTGAGTCTGGAAAACAAGGGGTGGAGCAGGAGTGACCTTACCATGACCCCTCACTGACCCCTAGGAGATCCTGAAATTTTGGAACCTTAGAAATTCAGGTTGCCAAGACTGAAAGTTTTCATCAAGTGAGACAGCAATTCCAACTGAACTATAAACTTGACTCTCACCTGAGCATGCTGGGCTGTTGATGATCAGTGATGAGCAGACAGGAAAAGCCACCTTCTGGTAAGGAGTGTGACCCTGGCTTGAGAAAGGCATGGTAACCAAAGCTCAGCCCCTCAGGGCTGATAGGCCATCAAGAACAACAGAGGCCCTCACTGAGGGTGAGGGGAATCTAGTCTATAAAGTATGGGAAGGAGACAGTTGGGATCCCAAAAAACCACCATAGCAGTAAGGATTAATTGATCCCATTAGATTTCCCCTGGTGAACTTCTCCAAAGAGAGACTCACAAGAATCATAGAGGGCCAGCTCTCAGAACTTGGGTGAAGTGGATCCTAATGCAGAAGGGGTGGACTGTGTAGGGACCCTATGATGAACTACCAACCCCCCTGCAGGAATGATGGGCACATCTTCCTGGGATTGCTTCTTTTAGACACCCTCAGCTGTCAGCTCCTGTGGAGATCGCCTCTGCTAAAGTGGACCTTCGCATCCAAATTCATACTCCAAGACTAATAAACATGGAGATATAAAGGTTGAGAAATCCGATTCAGAATATTCCAGGGAGATATCCCCAGCTTCAGAACTGCTCCTAGAACTGAGGTCTCTGTTCAGATTACATCAAAGGTCACTGTGTCTCTTTTTTTCCTGCTTTCATCTCTTCCCTTCCAAGTGACACTGATCCCAATAGTACCCCTTAATAAATCCCCAACATGGGAAGCTCCCCTTCCACGTCTGTTTTTCAGAAGATCTAACTTCTAACTAACAGCTCTTCCTTACTTTTACTAACATAGTTGGCCTGAGATATTTGTTGAATGAATGTATTTGGAGAAGGAATTATTCAATGAATGAATTTAATTGATACCATCCAGACCATTAGCTGGATGATGCTGATGCTGACAGTCTCAGAACTAGTTTCCTCATTCATGTTATAACGTCAGATCTAGGCACTTAGATTCCAGTGGCAAAGAAGACAACTAAGGTTCCTTCTCTATGAAACATCCTGTGAGGACTTTAACTTAGGTCTAGCAATCAGGGAAAAACTCTCTGGGGATGAAATATTTAGAGGAAACCTGAACAAAGAGAGAAAAAAAAGAGCCAAGTAATAATCATTCCAGGTAGAGGAAAGGCAGGAGGGTGATCCCACAGTGACATGGAGTAAGAGCAGGGGGAGAGAAATAGGCTCCTATGCTCATACTTGCCTTCTGGCCTGAAGCTCTTAGGTTGAGCTGCTTCAAAATCATGGTGAAAAGCACTGTAGAGTTCCTCAGAAAATGATTTTTTTTCTACCAATCTCTCTCTTCCTGAGACCCCTGCACCCAGTGATTGCACAAACCGAATTACCTTGTCTTTGCCAATCTTCCCTCTCCCCTCCTTCTTGCTGTGAGCAGATGGTGGTGTCAGGAGGTGGTAGCAGCAGCTCCCAAGGAAGTTTTTGGTGCAAGCATGAAGGATGTGTGGTGCGATGTGATGGTTACTATGGCAATTTTTATTGGGTAATTGGGTTTGAAGAAACATTTTGATTCATCGTTAATTACAGAGTTAAAAATAGCAACTTGACAGGAACTTGTTTTCTCTTAAAACATACCTGCTGTTCAAGGCTGACAAAGGACAGTGTGCGCCAAAAGTTGGAGCACTTCCCAAGTCACCTGGGGCGTGATCCTGACTCCTGCAAAGCGTACCTATCTTCTCTGATTTAACTTTACAAAAAAGGTGTGCTTATTATTACAAAGAAATGTCATATTGGCCTAAGAGATGAAAAAATGGTTTACTAGGTTCAAACTGGATACCCCTGTCCATAAAGAAGGTAACTTCTTATGGAATAACTTCAGGAAAATTCTCAGTTGAATAATTTTACAGGTTGGGTGGGATCCAGTCATTTTGCAACACTTTTTCTCTGATGAGTACAGAGAGTAGCATGTTTTAAAAGTGAAGACTCAGCCAGGGACTAGCCTTGACTAACAGCTATAGCAGGGAATCAACACAAGAAAATCTATCAACAAGGGTTTATTGTACCTTGCTTTTTCAAGTTTACTCATCTGATGTTTGAATCCAATAAAATGTTCTTCCAAAATTTAAGTGCATGGGACTTATGAGTAAGTGCAAAGTGTTTGGGTCCATGATGCTGAGCTATATACCTTGTGACACATTAGGTAGTAAAAATATCATGGAAGCTAGGACATCAAATGTCTTCACCCCACAGTGACTCATACCTAACACCATCCTGTTCAGCATTTTTAAAATAAATATGCTCATTCTAGATTTGAATGCTAATTCTGTCACTTATCACAGTTGAGCCTATATTGCCAATTTTTTTTTAAAGAGCGGGATAATTAGTAACTATCTTCCAGGATTGCCATGGGATGAAAAGAGGCTGCACATGACATAGCACCATGTGCCTGCTACTCTAGGTTAGTAGTTCAGAGACCTGCTTTTGGATTCTGGGTTTGGATTCTGGATCTGCCTTTTCCTACTTGTGGGAAGATAGAGAATTCACTTATCCTCTCTAAGCCATTGCCTTGATATGTTAACCAGGGACACTACTGTCCCCTACTTCACAGGTTGTTGTGATTGAGTGAAGTAATTACATAGAGCCCATAGCAGATAATGAGCATTCTGTACCCACTAGCTCTTGCTATCAATGGAATTTCTTTCTCTTTCTTGTCTACACCTCTGTTCCTTTAATGTGGGATTATGTGTCATAATTAATTTTTCTGGACTTCATAGGGATTGTGACAATGTCTTTTATTGTGCAAATTGCGACACTTTTCAGAGCAGAGATAGGTATAAATCTGGAGTGTGCTGGGCAGACTGTGACGTGTGGTCATTCTACCCTTCACACGTAGGATTGGGAAAATAATGTAAGTCTTCACACTATTCTTGGGAAATCGATCGACTGAAAGCAGTCTTTTCAATTCAGGCACAGCTCTAGACTCTGCAGATGGGTCAGTCAATAAAAGAGGCTAAATCCTTCCTTTGCCTTATGAGGAGACAAAAAAAATAAAGAAAAAATGATAGTAGTTTCGGTGCATTGTTGAATAGTGCTATGGGGAAAAAATGAAGCTGATTAAGAGTAGAAAGAAATGACAGGAGAAAGGAGTCCCTATTTCATATGGGTTGGCCAGAGAAGATTTCTCTGATTTAGTTATATTTTAGCAGAGACTCAAAGAAGGTGAGAAAGCTATGCTGGCATCTGAAGGTGTAACAGGGGTATATTCCATTATCAAGAGCCACTTGCAGCCACTGCCTTGATAAAAGTGAGTGGTACAGAGAGTGAAAGGGAGGCTGTACACAGATGGACTTCCACAGAGACCTGAAAGGCCTATTGTCTTCCCAAGAATTTTAGCTGTTTGATCTGTAAACAATTAACAGCTTTCTTCAGTGTTGCCATTCTAAAAATTATAGTTGTATTTATTAAGTTTCTTCTAGATGCCCAGTACTTCATTGAAAAAAATAACTATCTTATTTCTTATAGTAATAGATCAGTATGTAAGTTGTAAGTTATTATACCCCACTTTTCAGCTGAGAGATATGAAGCTCAGAGAGACGAAAAACTTGATCTATGCACATGGCTAGATGGTGGGGCTTAGCCTGAAATGCACAACCTGCTGATGTAAATGTCCAGTTAGTCATGTGGAATTGGGATATGTGCTAGGCATTGTCATTGGGACTGAAGATAAGGCAGTAGTTAGAGAATCAAGGCCTCTACCCCCATGAGGTTTCCATTGAAGGTCTTCCCTGAAGATGGCATTTAACCTAAAACCTGGGTAAGTCGCCTGTGTGTAGCCACTAAGAGTGATAGGAAACATCATAGCAGTTGTTGATGGAGATCAGTTTCTTCACCTGTCACTCAACAAGTATTTCCTAAGTCCCTGCCAGGTGTCAGGCACTGTTGTAGACACCAAGAAAAAAATGGATGTATTTTTTTTTTTTTTGTCTGTGTGCCTGCCTTGCTAACAGGGACAAATAAGTTATTTGTAGTGATGGAAGATAAACAAATGATTTCCTTTTAAAATCAGAGTGAGTTAAAGGGGTGAGTAATGTGGAGTGGTAGGGGGGATGGAATGTGAGGGAGAGATTATAAATTTAAATTAGATGGTCAAGGGGGAGTGCCCACTGGGTGGGTGGCTTTCCAGCCCAAACAAGAGTGAATTACACAGGTGTCGGGGAAAGGACATTCCAGGCAGAGGGAACAGGATAACCTGTGTAAGGAATTTCTGAGAAAGAGGTGAGACAGAAGTAGAGTGAGCAAGACAGAAAGTAGGAGACAGGGCAGAAGAAGGTGCAGGTCTAGAGAAGGTCTGTGGACCACTTCACAGGGACTGGCTTGAGCCAGCGTGGAACGGGGAGTCTTGGTGGGGTCAGAGTGGAGGACTCTGACTTCCTTCATTCCAGGACTTACCCTCCAAACACACTGGCCTGGGAAGGGCAGGCACTGGGCCTGACAGCCATCATGTCACTGCCACTTGAATTTGCTGGTCTCAGCCTGACAGTTAATTTCCTTTGCCCCTCAGAGTGATAGAAATGGTGGCAGAGATGTATGCCGTGTGAAAGAAGGAGGTGATCATGGCAGACTGCAGCCTGCTTAGTGTTTGGATGCTAAGAAGCCTTTCGGGCCCTTGCTTCCTGTCTGATAGGCACTGGGCTAGTGACATGCCATCTATATCCATGTTATTATACCACTGGCACATTAACTATCAGGACACTGAAATCGAAATTGTATTACAAATGCCAAACATATATATATTGGTATGAGTGCTGGGCGTGGGTCATTTGGAATAAATGTTGGTTTGAGGAAAAGAATTGGACTTTGAAATACATGTTCTCTTTCAAAGTGTAATCAAAATAGTGACTCAATGTAGTTCCGATATCGCCTCATGTAGTTATTATTATTTTTAAAGGTCAAAGAGAATGTTTCAAGAAAGAGAGGTAGTTCTTTTCTTTTTAAACCCTTTCTGGTAAAATACTCCTTCTTAGATGAGTGATGTTTATATTCAACATATTCTTTAAGCTCTCAGTCAAGTGATGTGGACATAGTAGTTAAAAATACCAAAGACACACATTTTCATTAACTAGGCTCTCTCCTAGTACTTGGCCCAGAGTCTATTGCCAACATTTTCATTGGTTGGCCTTGATACTCTTCTGTTCATTCATTCAATAAAAATCCAAGGAACACCAGACATGTGCTAGGCATTGTCCTTGGGACTGAAGACAACGCAGTAATTAGAGAATCAAGGGCTCTACCTTCATGAAACTTCCACTGCAAACTGCATTCAGACACATAAAGCTAATGGATTAGCTACTGTTCTGGGACTTTATCTGTATCATCTGTGCTTATTCTTATTTTTCTTTATAAGATTAATATACTAATTATTCCCCTTTTAGAGGTGAAATAACTGAGGCTTATGGAGGCTGAATAACTTGCCAGCCATACAGCTAATGTGTGCTGGTCTTGAGATCAAAACCCAAGCACTCTGGCTCCAGAGTGTGCATTTGCAATCATTTTGCCAAAAAATTATCTTCTATTTGGGAAGAAATAGAGGAGTGTAAATTTCCTGAAGATTAGAATGTAGTAAAGGTCACAAATATGGGCATCTAATATTTTTCCAATAATGGAGATCTAACTTTATAACCACATAATTTTGGTGGCATTTCTAAATATTGTCTTTGAATATCCAGTTCATCTGTTGCCTCCAAGGTGAAGTCTTCCTTGGTGTTCCCACTCAGAACTAATGACACCTTCTTTCTGGCTCAAAATAGTATAGAAATGTCAGGGATACTGCAGAGATGAGGAAAAGGGGGAGAAGAAGGGATAATAGTATGGAAAGGATGGCCAAGTTGATACTAATAAAAATGGAGATCTTCCATGAGTTAGGCAGGGAAGACCTGGGCTTTTGTGGTGGAGTCTAGCAGCAGTCCATATCATGTCAACAGCAAGCCTAGTTTTCTGCAAGTACAGTTGTCACATAAGGCAAAGAGCCACCTGGCACACAGTGAGTTCCACATCATTGGAATATTCAAACAAAATTAGGACAAAAGTGTTTAGAAAATGGCCCTGATTTCAATCCCCAGCACTGCCAAAAAAATGTTTGAAAAATTTAAAAATTAAGCATATTAACCCATATCTACTTTTTAATGTTGTGCATTACCCTTCTTAGTCTTCTTCAAAAAACGGAGAGGATAAATGAGTGATGGTGTTTACTGAAAAATCCTTCTATACCTAGATAGGTAAATAAATGAAATATGTCTATATTTATCTGTGTATTTATGTATCTATTCACCTCTCTGTATCTATACCAAATCCAGTATTAGTGTCAACTTCCTCTTCATGAGATTAACAATCCAGACTCTTATATGGTAATTCATTACTACTAAGAATCAGCATAAGAAGTAAGAAATAAGAGGAGAACAATTATGCTTAATAAAATTGTTGTTTGCCACTTTAAATGATGCCATCTATTTAAAGATGTGGAAACCACAAGTATTTTTTTTTTACCAGAACATAAGCTATTAAAAGAAGCGCATCACCCTGGCACAATGATTTTTGTGTAGGATCATTGGAGTTACAATTTGGCAGATTCATTAGGTCATCTTCTCTTGGTAAAATTCCTGTTAAGCTGCTGGTACCAAAAATATTTTATGTGCAATTTTTAGCCTTACCCAGGATTTGAGCCAGAGAGAAAGATCTAGAAGCCTGGTAGAAACCCTAACCAGAAGGCCTATCCAACTCAGCTTTATCTCACCTTCTTGGGTATTAACATTCAATGGTCCTACATATCAGCCACCTTGAATATTCCCATTCATCTACTCTTAAATATTTGTCAAACATGGGATGCTGAGAATATTTCAGTGAGCAAGCAAACCCGACCCACTCCCTATCCTCATTGCATTCACCATGCAGTGGGAAAGATGGACTTGGAGCAAATAAGTGTCCTCAACAATAGCTAGAGAGATGGGGGAGGGGGTCCTTCCTAAGAAAAGTATAGGGGATTTGAAAGTGTAATTAAGTTATGACTTGAGAAGAGAGCAGAGGAAACTTCCTTGAAAAAGGTTTCTTGAGCAAAGAATGAGGAAGGAACATCTTGGGCAGAGGAGGAATAGAAACTCAGACAACTGAGGTGCAGAAGTAGGTCTTTGGAGGAGCTGAGTGGAACTTGTGACTGGAGGAATGAAAGTGAGATGAAGAATGGCACCCCCGTCTGACGGGGAGAGGGGCCAGGGGTGCGCCCCAGGAAAGAGTTCAGCCTCTGTCATAAAGCAATGGGAAGTTACTGACATTTGCTAGAGGATTTTAAGCCACCATTAGAGGAAGAATCTCATTGCAGCAACACTGTGGGTGGCAGATTGGAAAGATGCAAAAGTGGAAACAGGGAGACTACTGTGATCAACCAGGAGAAGGGTCTTCTCCACCAGAGCAGAGGAATCAGAGACAAAACTGGATGGACTTGAGGTCATTCAGAAGGCAGACCTCTCAGGGACTTGCAGTGGACTAGCTAATGGAGACAGAGAGCTGGAGAAGAGAAGGGATGCCCTTGATCTTCCTGCCCTGGGCAACTGCAAGGGTGGAATGGGGAACCCCAGATTCACTGGGACTGAGATCCAGGAGGAGGTCAAGAAAGAGCATGGTGTAAGCATTCAGCATTTCTGAGAGATGCAGGAAATTTCTTGGGCTTCTTTCCTTTCCAGAGTTCCACTCTTCTACATATGACCAATTATTTATATCAAGAGCCCCAGAGTCATAGCTTCAAATTAGAAAGGCTTTTAAGAATCATTTAGTTCAACCCTTCTCCTTTGCCCCAAATCCCTGGTGGTAGGCATCTGGCTTTGGCTGAACACCGTCAGGGATGGCTTTTTAATCTCACAAGGCCTAGTACACTTTCAAAGAATTATAAATAGGAAGGCATTCAGCTCTTCCCTTGGGAAACAGTCCCACCTGTCTTCTCCAGCCATGATTGTTGCCTGGCATTTGTTCAAGTGACATAAATTATACATCAGATGATATAACATCTGATCTGTCTCTTTATGTTTCCTAAATCTCATATATGGAGGGGGGGAAAAAGCCAGAAAAATATACTCATAAAATGAAAATGGCTCTCCTTGCTCAGTTTGTCTTAGATGATCAGAAGTTTTGTCTTAGATGATAAGATAGCCAAATATAAGTCAGAATAGCAATTGCAATTTGTCTCAAGTATTAGTCAATGTTTATTTATCAGATGATACACCATGAATATGAATATATTTTGAAGCTAGTATTGATTAGAAATTGCACTTGGAAGTTGGTAATATAGAATTGAAGTAAAATTGGATTAAACAAGACTGGAGTATATTTTATATCACTTAGAAAACAACCTAAGAGTAGAACTCTGGGGCTGATGTGGTGATCTAACAGTATAATGAGTATCCCAGGATTCCTACTTCTTTGTCATCTACCATCCTCATTAAGACTTCTTTATCTTCTAGTAGTCCATTAGAGCTGGTGGAAAAAGATGGCAGAAAGATAGGTAAAGGAGGCGGGGGGAGGGGTGGGCAAAAATCTGGTGGGTTTCCCAGATGGATTTAGCATTTTAAAATTCTTTCTTAAATCCTCCATTAATGCAGATGGGTATATTACCCCTCAAGATGAAATATTGGTTCTCTATGCAAGGAAAAAGTGACGATGCATGCTATGGCCAGCACTCTCTGAAATGCAACCACATGGACAGTCATCATGCCCTCACATGACTTTTATTTTTAATGCACATGAAACAATTTATGGTAATTCAGAATTATGTGGGCAACTAAGTCTGGACTGCTTTGAGGAGTAGAAGCATCAAAGAAAGACATTTATTTCTGCTAGTAGGAATCTGGGTAAAATAAGGCTTGTTTTTTATATTTTGATAAATTATGTAATGATTTTTTTTTTTCATTTTCCATCTGCTATGCTCACTATACTGGTCCTGAAGAAAGATGGTGAATTGTGAAGTCATCAGAACTTGGAACTCTTCTAAATCTGAATTTCCTCCCTAAACGTTAGCATGTGCAGAAGGCTAGGTGAAGGAATATACCAACCAGTTCCCAAGTTTTTACAGCATTAAGGAATGTAACCCATGAAAGAATGAAATCCATCATAGCTCTGGTGGGAGGAGCTTCAGGTATCAGCATGTACACTTTTATTTTTTGCCTTCTTTTTCTGGTAGTTTAAATGACTCAAGAGTGGGAAGCACGTCCTTTTCAACTTTGCATCTCTTGAGTTTAGCACTCAATAGATGATTGATAAATAGTGGGATTACAAACTATAATTAAACATTTACTTAGATGGCCACCTGGCATGTACAAGATGGTGGTGGAGGGAGCCCATGGAAACCCATTTATATTTGGAGCCAACTTACTTGAATTAAAATGCTCACTTGGCCACACCCCAATGGAATAACTTCAGTCAGATCAGTCTCTCTGATCCTCACTGTCTTCAAAGTGAAGGTTACAAAACTACAGGGCAAGAATACCATTACCTAATGGTAGAAAGTGCAACTATCACCAATGCCAACACCAAGGAGTCCCTGTCAAATGCACTTGTGTTCTCTTGTGTTCTTCCATCTCACTCTCCCTCGAGGAACACCAGACATAAGCCACAGGCCTCAGCGGTGCTTACTGAAGGGGTGGTTCTCACACAGGGCTCAGTGGGAGCTTGGTGGTGCCATAGAAATTGTGAGCAAAGATGGCGTGTGCAAGGAGAGAGCAGAGGGGGATCTCCCTGCTTGTCCAACATGGCAGTACCACTCTCCTTGGTTTAATATTTTAGGAGTTGATTTATCAGCTTGAAAAAGGAACTGCTCTTGGTCTAAAGTTCTTCTTTTGTCCATCCCACTTGTTGGAAGGAACCTGATATTTACCTCACTATGAGTTTTCCTATTAAATTTTTGGCAATGGATTAGTTTTGCTGTGATTAAATGATTGTTTGATAATGGGATAAATTCACAGTCTGAAATATGCCCATGTTCATGAGATGGGCCTGACACAGTAAATTTCATAAAGTAGAATGTTTTCAACCTTTAAACACTCAAATTACCTTAAATCAATGGCTAGTTGAATGGAGATCTATATCTACTTTCCACAATATGAAGGACATGGCATATTGGAGGATTTCCCCATGGGAAGACATTATCAGTATTGAGAATAAAACTGTTTTTCTTCCTATGAGAAGGATCTGGACACATGGCAGAGGGTGACTTTGGTACATGGGAGGAGCCCTGAAGCATAGTGCAGCTTGAGTGTCATCTTCTCGTCTGGAGGTGGGGGTCTTGCTTGTAGCATGCAACGATCACGCCAGCCGTAGTGTGGGTGCAGGGCCCTTCCACTGGTGACATCTACCATTCAGGTGATTAACAGGTAGATGCACTCCATATATCACTGTCAGGCCAACAACAAAGCAAGGCAGGCTGTTGCCGTGTGACCACATCAGACGCAGCTGTGGTGCAGAAGTAATAATAACACCATCCAGCACTTGTTCACTGCCATTTATTGGTTCTAAACCTTTCTTATTCTTTAATTCCTTTATTTGTGAGTGCTGACATTTCGACAGCAGGGTTAAGTGAGTGAGCTCCTCAAGGCCACCTTGTCTGTGTCCTGGGGCTCATAGACCCTCATCGGGGGACTCCACAGAAGCCTGTGTTCAGGTTGTGGATATTCAGGTGGTGTCATGCCCAGGTCTGTCACTGCTGAGCAGCATTGACACAAAATAGCCTGCTGATCACAGCTAACATGTACACTTGGAAAAAGTCAAATTGGCAATTCTGACAAGTGCCATGAATTCACTAATAAGATATTCAAAATAAACAGTTGTCCAATAAAGACCACAGTCAATAGTTCCTTCAGATCAAATCAAATGACACATAATTTTACAACGGATGGTGCTGATGTGATTAAACCAGTAGGAGAAATTAAATATTAAATACCATCTCCTATTTCTCTCAGTGTTTGGAAAATCATTACTTAGAGTTCTCTTCCTCAGAGTCTGAGAGGTCAAAGACCTGGATGAGCTGCATTTGCTATAAGAATTGTTCTTATCTGATCATGGGAGCCAAATCAATCAGGAAAACAGAAATCTCCACATCCACATCCATTATAACTCATGGAAATAAAAATTTTTGGAGCTGTGAGGAAATTCAGAAATCATTTCAAAGTGACAGAATTTGAGAGCTGTGTGGAATTTGTTTTGCAGCCAAGGCAGGTTGATTGGCTTGTGCAAAGTTGCACTGTGCTGGATGCACAATCTGAGGCAGTCTTTAGTGAGTATTCAGATGGTGTTTTTAATATAATGCATTATTTCCCTGGCTTCACAGAGCAATAAATATCATTATAAGCATTGCTATTATTTGGAAGACAAATTTCTTTTCTCTTTCATTATATCTGAAACTAGCAAAGTTAATTGAGACCAAGAGGTTGTAACAAACTATCAAATCCAGGGAGCAGCTTCTGAATGAGACAGTTGTGGATGGAATTAGGCAGTTGTGGATGGAATCCATTGTTGATCACATGACCAGAGAGAAATGGGGTGGTTTTTCTGAGCTCAGCACCCTTATCTTTCAACAAGGAAGCAGCAATACCAATGCTGATGTAATTGGTCAGGCATCTACTCCACAAGGTTTTTCTATAACATTCCCTCACAATGTGCCAGGGACATACAGAGGGACAGTATCTGTCCTCAAAGAGCACATGGTTTAGTAGCAGAAACAAGGAAAATGCAGTTCCAGTAGGACCTGCTAACCCCTGTTCTTTCTTCAGGTCTTTGTTAAGCATAATTTCTTCATCTCAGTTCTAGTCAGGTTTTTCCTCTTCAAGGAAAATGAGGCCCAGGACTGGAAGGAGGCCAGCTCTCTGCCTGGCATGTGGCATTTAAAGAATCACCCCCTTGCAGGGTCACAGGAGTGCAGGGGTGGTACCTGAGAATTAGTGCCTGGCTAAATTTTGCATGCTGATGCTTCATTTCTGTCACACCCTGCAGCAAACCTGGCTTCGCAGCACCTAACTCAGCCTGGAATAGTCACTTATATGGGCCATATTTGACTGATGGCCGCCCTGGCTCTACATTGTAATTTCTTTAATAACAGGATCTTCAGTTGCTTTCCTCCCTGCAGTGTCCCTGCTGCTGGCACTAGCACATCGTGGTACTCCATAAATATTTGTCTTATGGAGGATTAAAAAATTAAATGAAGGAATGAACTAATAAATTATGCAAGAATGTTTCTGTTGTCTGAATGTGTCCCCTTCAAATTCATATATTGAATTACTAACCCCAAGATGACGATTTTAGGAGGTGGGGCCTCTGGGAGGGGATTAGGTCATTCGGGTAAAACCCTCATGAATGGTATTAATGTCCTTACAAAGAGGCCTTAGAGGGCTGCTGTGTCCTGAGGTGGCCACATGAACCAGGAAGCAGGCCCTCACCACACCCCAAATTTATGGCTCCTTGATCTCAGGCTTCCCCACCTCTGTGACCGTGAGAAATAAATGCTTGTTTATGAGCCATGCTGTCTACAGTATTTTGTTCCTGAAGCCCCCAAAAGGACCAAGACAAATGTACAGGGACAGACAAAAGCCCTGTGGACAGAGAGGGATGTAAACTCACCTTATGGAGTGAAAACTCAATTCCAAAGCCCTTCCCCCAAATCATGGTCTGCAAACTGGGAGATTCTTGCATCTGGCCACTCATTAGAAATGCAGACTCCCTGGTTCCTCCTAACCCTAAACTGTGGCAAGAACCCCAACTGATTCCTACTCACATTAAAGTTGAGGAAGCAGTGGTCTATAGGACCCCGATTAAGGCAGGCAAAGCCTGGGAAAGGCCACTCAAAGCAGAGAAGTCAAAGAAAAAGAGTGACCATTTTGAAATTTAAATTCTAATAACAAAATGTAACTCATGACTCTTCACCAGGCCTTGATCTAAATAATCTGTGTGTGTTAGTTCATCTCTAATGAACTAATACACACAGATTATAGATGAAGAAAATGAATTGCACTAAATCTGTATAGTGCTTTTGATAGTATGGTCATTTTGATTATATTAATTCTGCCTATCCAAGAGCAAGGTAGATCTTTCCATCTTCTAAGATCTTCTTTGATTTCTTTCTTTAGGGTTCTGTAGTTTTCACTGTGTAGATCTTTTGTACATAAAGATTGAGGCCCTTGTCAGTATCATGAAATGGACAAATGACAGATCAGTCTCAGGCTGTCTGAATCCATACCCTGTTCCTCTCCTTGTGAGATGAGCAGGTCAGGCACAGGGCAATCCCTATCACACATCCTCTCCCACCAAGACAGTCTTAATTGAAGGACTGCTTGTCTCTTTGTCAAATTCTATAACATCTGCTTGCCCCTTTTCCCCTGGAACACTGAATCTGAGCTCAAATTTTCAAAGTTAAACACATACGATTCTCTGCTTAAATGTGTGCCCTTTATTTTTAAGCCAGCACCTGTCTTAGTGAAGGGGTGCAGGAGAGGTTTCTTGAAACTGGTGACACCTGAGAAAATTTTTCCAGACAAGGAAGAACAAGAAGAGATGTCCTGGAAAACACACACAGAAGCCAGCATGGGGTGTGCAGGTGACTGGTGATGATAGAAAGCAGTAGACTTACCAGTGGAGTCATATGGAGGGTATGCTAGCACTTGGGAACAGCACACACTGTGGGGAGGGGTGGGAGTGGTATGGAGAAACAAGAAGAATGAAAGATTTGAGAAATAGTGGGGACAAGGGACTGCAGTAGAATGGGAAGAGCAGAATGTAGAGCTATGGATTGACCAGCAATGGATTAAACCATCAGAATTCCACAATGAAGTTGAGCAGGAGGGAGTTGATTTTGGGCTTGTTCAGGTTGGATTGTCTATGGGACACTCCAGTGATGGCATCCAGTAGGTTACTAGAGTGTCCAGTCTTATGCTTAGCAAAGAAGACTGGTGGGATATATAGAGTTAGGAGTGATCTGCACACAGATACAAGGTTGTGAACCGAAGGAGGCAGGTGGCTGTCCAGGGAGGGGTGTGGTGTGAGAGAAGGGACAGCTAATGGAATGGAAACTTAAGGAGCTCCTACATTAAAGAGGTGAATTAAAGAGCAAGTTCCAAAGACTCCTGAGAAAGAGAGAGTATGTAACCAGCACCAGACTATGATACAGAGACTCAGCAGTGACATGGGTACCACCCCAGACTTTGTGAAGCTCAGCCCAATTGGCAAGAGGGACATGGTGGCCAAGAGCAGAAACACAAGGCAGAAGTTGGAATGCATACGCAGGTAAAGGGGAATGCAGTCAGAGGAGGGTGAGAAGCCCTTCATAATGTTTATATATATAAAAATTTTCACCCAAAGAAGCCAAAGCCATTTCTTTGGCCAAAGTCACTGAGAAAAATCCGTAGCAGAAAATAGGATGAGAATTTGTGGTTTCTGTTTTTAAGGAAATGTACTTACATAGTTTCAAAAATATCTCTAACTATCCATTGGCACAGCTCCTCTCTGGCTGAGATAGCTTGGGCAGGGCCCCAAGAGCTGTGCATGATGTCATTATTCACTTGGTAGGAGACAAGGGCAGAATTTCTGCCTCATAAATTAAAAAGGAGAGACTTTGTACTCACTGAACACTGGCTGACCACTTGGAGCCATGAGGCCATTCTCAATTGGGCTGCCCACCACCCAAGGCTTGCCCAAGAGTGTGGAGGATTTTGACTTTGAGCTTAGAAGATAACAAGCTTGTTCTCATTGATTTTGTTTCTTGAAATAATGGATGGTAGAAAAATGAACTAAGTAGGATAATATTTCACATAATTCAAAACCGAAAGTGCAACTGCATTGGGTTCTAATACCTAAAATCAGGCTTTAAGTTTGCTTTTGAGTCTACGGATAAACTGGTCCAGTTAGGGTACAACCTGGTCTTTACATGACAGATTTTAAGTTGCAGAAAACAGCAATCTAAAAAATTGTCTAGCTTTGATGCCAGCAAAGCCAACCTGCTTGGCTCAATGTCCTTCCCTTGAGGGGAGGGATACCAGCCTCCTGTGAATGGAGCATCAGGAGTCAGATCAGAAGGAGGGAGCACCTTCTGCTGCCCTCAGACACAACTGTAAAGGGCCAGTAGGCAAGCATTGGACTAGAAAGGCCTCACTGGACATCAAGTTGAAGAGGAGGTTTTCAATGTGCCATGAAGCACTGAGCTGACCCAGGAACTGGGATTCAGAGGCAAGGTGTCCAAGAGCAAAGAAGACAGAGAGGGATAGAAGCACACTTGTGTTATGCTTGGACTTAGAATGGAAGGGCCTGAGGGATTTCAAATCATTAGGAATGGACAAGCACCAAGAGATAATCCTGGTCTATGTCCCCTCCCTTTTAAAATTTTAATGATCTGTTTAATTATGTCAAGTTTGTTTCACATTACTTAACTTCTTTAGCGTATGTGTAGCAAAACTCGGCCTGGGACTTCCTGTACAAAGCACATCATGGGATCATTTCAGATGTATTTTTGCCTGTATTGAATAGAGAAACTGGTTTATTTTGTCATTTTCTCATTCCCTGATGATGACTGTGTGGCTGTGTGTGCGGTAGAGGTGGTCAGGGGGAAGGCGGTGGTCATGTCACATTCGTTCATTCCATCCATCTAAAAGTGTGCTATTCAGAGTTGTCCATGTGCCATGTGCTATTATAGGTGTTAGGGCACAAAACATGAATGCCATACAATCCTTGAACCCAGATACTCACAGTCTGGCGGGCACAGGGGAACATCAGGACATTGCTGATATAGAGGAGAACACAGGGTGCAGCAACGCACCAAGGAAAAAACCTTGAGCCTTGCCTAGGCTCCCTGTCTGCCCTTGCTTTATGGGAATGGATTGTCTGGAGCCGCAGAGCAGTTTCTCAATTTTTAGCAGAGGTCATTGTGAACAGGGTAAACGGGAGTCCTCAGAAGTGCAGACCAGCTGGACCTTGCCTAATATGAGGCAGATGCTCCTTAGGGAGCATGACCATGTCTGCAGGTCACCAGGCTTGTGAGTAATTTGGTTTGTGTTAAGGTGATGCTCAAATGACTGAACTGGCAGCCCTTCCAGGTTCTTAACCAGGAAGGAAGGGCCACACCTGTCTACCATGTCTTCGACTTCTTCTAGTGTCCGACCTTTCCTTTCACATCTAAGAGAAAGCCACTGCAGGTCTGGAGTTTCATGCTTTAGAAGATTGTAGTAAAAGGAATGAAAGACCTGCATTTGTGTAAAATATTTGCTGAGTTCTGTGCTCTCGATGTGTCTAACAGCCAGATATAAACCTGCCAACCTTTGTCCTAGAGTCACAAACTTCCTCCCCAGACCCATCCCAGTTTCAGCTCCAATGCAGTAACAGCCTGATCTAATAGTACACCTCTGTGTCCCGGACCGGGACCCCAGCAGGATGCCAATACCTATCTGTGAATACTTTACCTACTCAGTCCTGCTTCTTTCATTCTTTCTAACCCAATCCTGATGTTTTTAAGAGGCAGTAAAGTCTATTTTTTTCAACATTTCTTATTTATGGTCATAATTCTGGTCCCTAAAATATAAACAGGCTTTGTTGGGCAAGTATTTCAGAGGAGCTCAGCAAAGTCAGGTGACATGTTCCTTTAGAGTTTTCACCTAATGCCCTTTGCCTTTTCCTTTCTCCTGCCAGCAGAGTACCATGATGGCTAGTAGATATAGCTACTGCTTTCAATTGACCTTGGGGGAAAGACTTCCCTATCCAGGAATCTCCTGTGTGACATCCCTGATGGATTGTTCTATGTACAGCTTTGCCTTGATGAATCCCATGACAGGAAGCTCATCACTTCAAAAAACCCTGGATAAAGCCTCACCTTTCAGTAAACCAAAGTTTCTTCTGCTGTAATGGCTGTTGGTCTTTATTCCATCCCATAGGAGACTATATAAAATAATCAGACTGTTTGTCATGGGAGAACCCCAAACAAGGAGGACAGTCATACCTTCCTTCTATATCCCTTCTACTCTCAGGCCTTCCAGGGGTGTTATCCTCATGTTTTGTTGCTGGTGGTGGTTTTTACTCTCATTCTGTTTGATTTTATGTGTTGCATCATTATGTATTTGGATTCTGCATTGCCTAATCCTCAGTAGTGTCTATTTTATAAGCAATCATGTTTACTCTACATACAAGCACATAGACAGGCATGCACACACACACACACATACACACATCAAAGGAAAGATTCTGATTCTGAAATAGTCTGCTCTAGTTAACTGGAAAACCAGCTGGCACAGGACAAAGATGGGTTATTTACAAATTGGTTATAATTTCTTTTTTTAATGTGAAAATCTTACATGGGTATGCCTTTTATATAGAGATGGCACTTTTAAACCTTCTCTTGTTGAAAGAGAAACCATAAAACATCAATGTGATTTATTGCATATCTAGCTCCAGCCTTCACCATGCATAACTTTATCAGGTCCTGTTGTGGGGGGTTTTGTGCTTCAGATACATTTTGCAAAGTGAAACACCAGAGTTTAGGGCTGTAAGGCAGGAGGTGGGGTAAAAGGGAACTCCTAGATGTGCAATGCTTTACATGTATTAAAATGTATGATCTAGCCAAATGAGATTCAAATTACAGGCATCTATTCAGAGTCCAATGCATAGATATCAAAGAAACCAGCAGATGCAAGTTTATCTGACCACATGTGCCATAAAGCAGTTGGTTTGCTGAGAAGGTAACCCATGGAGGCATTTGCTGATGATAAAACAGCCTTCATTAGGCCCAGGATGTGGCTGGGCCTCCCACAGAATGTCTGGCATCTCCATGGTTAATTAATCCACTCTGCATTCTTCCTCCACCCCACAGAGCTGACTGTGAAAAATCTTGCAGTGAGAAAAGCTGGCTTCTGAAGCGCTGCTTAAGTGACCTGACTTCTTAAAATAGTCCTTCATAAACAAAACTCACATGATAGAATTGGAGTGTGTAAATCCAATTACATTTCCTGGGGAAGCACAGGGCAGATTATACAGACTTTTCCTGCTTGGTGGTGGCTGGTGAGAGCAGCATTCCTGCATTCTAGCCCTAAGGAAATCCTGGGGAAGATTTGATTTATATAGCCCATTATCTGGCTAACTGAGGTTCAAACCAAGGTATTGCAAACACTCTCCAAACTCCAATACTGTTGCCAACCTTTAGGTTCTGTTACTTTAATTTCAGCCCAGAGACAAAACCAAGAATATGCTTCAGAAGAAACTGTCAAGTGAACTGATGTGTTGCCCAACTGTGTATATTCTGGGTCTCCTGGTCTCTCTGAGAATCAATGTTGTGCCCATTTTCTGGTAAGAGGAGAGATTTAAGATGAATAGTGTCTTCTATGCTCTGGAAATAAACACATGTAGGATCAACTCAAATAGACATACTTGTGAAATGAATAAATTAGCATCCCAAGAAATATTTAGATAACAGTGAAATGTCACCTCTGATGATTGTAGCAATGTCCTTTGATTAGATGTTGCTAGCAGTACTGAATTTGGGATAAACTGTTTTTTTTTTTTTGATAATTTTTTCTTTTTATGCTTGGTTTCACTTATTTTTGATGAGCTCTTAAAATGCCATCAATCATCAAAGTGTAAATATGACTAATGCATTCGTCCTACTTAGCACGACATTGCAGCAGCTGCTCCAGAAGCAGAGGCCCCCAGTCTTCCCAGTTCTAATCTAATTATGTTCTGGCCCACTGATACCAGTCAGGTGATATTACCGGATATGAAGGAAAACAAATTCATAATTCAATCTTGCAAAGCACACACCACACAATCAGTTTACAACTCTCTCTAAATACACAGACACAAAATCTATTTGAGACTCCAGGGCAAAGCTGTGTTCAGGCCAGGGTTGGAGGGATTTAATTGGTCATTGCAGCTGTCATTAAAAATACCCTTTACAAAGCCTGTTCTCCTCCCGTAGGATAGAAAGAGGAGAAAAAAGAAAAGAAAAAGGAAGGAAGAGACAGAGCATGCACGAGAGATAGACAGAGAGGGAAAGAAAGGATGAAAAGGGCAATTGCGTATTTTTCACAAGGAAGAGAGAATAATGTCTCCATTTTCTGGCATTCAGAGGAACCTCTTGGGAAGGTTGACACTCAAATCTGTTTTTGAAAGTCATTTTTCTCAGACATGCCGGGATGTTGCAATTATTTCTTAAAGCCTGTGTGAATTTGCTAAGGGAATGTATAGAAATGGAGGTAATAATGGAGGTGTTTAGGGTCCTGGAGAGTGTAACATACCAACCAGTGAGGTGTATTAAGCAGATCCCAGCCACATTCACCTAATGGATATTTATGTGTTCTGAAGTGAGTGTTTACCTTAGTAGCAACTACCTAATTGGGGTGATTTAAGTTACATGCCATTTATCGTACATTAAGTGCTCACAAGATTCCTTTTATTTGATTTGAGTTAGCTACAAAGAGCCTTAGACACAGACAAAGAACATATAATATCCTACACTTACGTTTAAATTGTATAAATGGGGAAGTTGTTGGTAATTCCATTATACAGGTTTATCTTCACTGTGAAGTCAGCCCTTCGTTTAAGTAATCAGACATGCATATTCAAGCCCCCCATAGAGGCTTCTTCTCTCCTAACCCTCATCTGCTCATACCATGCTCCATTATTTTACTCAATATGAAAAACTGACTCTCTCCTAAAGGATTTTTTAAGGGTCAAATGGTAGACTAAATGTCCCTTGTTGTTAGGCAGGTTTAAGGATCATTACTTAATTAGCATTTTCTGGTGCTAGACTCTGCTGTTTGACAGGATACATATAAGACAGGAAAGAAAATGTTGTAAGGGAAATTCAAATGTGACAGAATGACCTTGAGCACTCACTGACCTGGATTTGCATACCTGGCTGCCTCTGCTTATAGAGTTATCTTGGAGAAATCACCTCCACTCTGACACTTCCGCTTATCCACCTTACTTACAGGCACAGAAAACTAATTGGCCACTAGCTGTAACATTTTAGAATCCCCCAGAGGAAAGCCTAATGCAGCAATCTTCTGGTTAAACATTGCTGCCTCTCAGTTTTCCAATAAATAAATGATTTCCACTATCTTATCACTAATGAGCTGAAGAATGAGAATGAGATGACTTTCAAATGTTAGGTAGCTCTTATTATTGCCACCAGCAATTAAAATAGAGTAAAATGTTAATTATAGCAACAGTGCTTAGAACTGATCTACCCTATGAAAGAACCTAGTAAATATAACCTTATGATTAATATTTTATTTATGTATGTAATGTCATCTTCTAATGAATTTTCTGATGAATACATTGAACTGGCAGGATCAACAAACATATCAGGGTCTGAGAGTCTGGGGAAGGCATTCCTGTCATTGGTTTGAATCACATACGCAAGCTGATCAAAGTCAAATTGGGTGGCGTTTTCAAAGAAGGAATAACTACAGCCCTAGAGCTTCCCATTGCTGAGCTTGGTCAGGTGAAATGAAAGGTGTCCTTCAAACTGAGCTTTGAAACTTTGGAAGGTCTTTAAATAATTCCAGTGTCACTCAGTTCAGAAAATACAATGGGTAATCATATCTGCCCTGGACCATAATCTCTTCATTTGGGCGGGAAGTTAATGATTTTAGCCTAATTGTTAACTGAGTGGGAAAACATACACCATGTCTTTGCTGGTGAGGAGCCTCCCAGATGGCCCCTTTTAGGTTCCATCCTGTATTTACAGTTGCAATTCAAATTGACAACGGGCTTTGTCTCTTCATACTGTGTGTCTGCAGAGATGTGAAGTGTGGTTGTTGCCCTGTCAAGCCACAGATGTGATTTCTCGCAGGAGGAACAGAGGAGAAGCAGAGCCGCATGGCTTGGATTAAGGGAATGCAATCATCGGCTCATTTATTACTCCTGAAAATGACATATCCAGTGAAGTGAAACAGTTGCCAAGGTGTGTTGACTCCCTACTCTCGTTTCAGTTTCCTGATTTTGGAAATGCTACATTCATCCTGAGCCATCCTCTTAAAGGGAATTAAGATTAATGTAGAGAAAGATGATATTCTAGGGCTTATGGCCTTTGGTTGACAAATTTGCCTCCAGCTGAGCATGACGATGAGCTAGTTACAAAGAATCTTTGCCTAGCAATTCTGTCATTTTTCTCTCATAATTTCCCTTTGGCTTCTTCATTAGATGTTCATTCATGAACTATATGAGGCATTACTGATGAACAGTGAAACAGGTTCTCTTCACTCTGGAACGATTCCAAATGCTGTGTTCAAAAGGCTAACCCTTGAATGGCTGCTCAAGAATGACTGGCATTGGAGCCAGGGTTTGCATCTTGCCCTCACCACTTGCTAGGCTCCTGATATTCAGGATGTCCCTTTTCTAAGAATCTTTCATTTTACTTTAAAATGAAAATTAAGGAACCATCTATTTGACATCATAAAGGCCTTTATCATCACACATAAAGGCCCATAGTAACATGCAAAATATCATACAAATGTAATGCATTGTGCTTTGATTTTTCAAAAATATCTTTGAGGGAAAGAGACTGCCTTACACACATATAATTTAACTGTGTGCCTGTATGTGTATGCATGTGTATGCACAATACAGGGCACTTGTACATTCTATAATATCACCCATATGATGAATAAGTTCATTCATTTTGTGACTTGGTTATCTACTGTATGTTTGACATTTTTATAGATGCTGAAGATAAAATGGCAAATACGATAGACAACACTCTTGCATCTATGGTGTACCTTCTTTAGAGAAATTAAAACAACTCATGAATTAGAGAGATTGGATTTTGAGAGTCTATGATCATAGGAATGTGTTTATCCTATGAAGACCTGGGAAAATTTGTTCTAGGCAGCAAGAACAATGGCCCAGAAGTAGAAAAGACCTGGGACATTTGAAAGACTTAAAATAGACACAGTACTTCAAGTTTGAGGAGAAGTAGAGAAGGAAACCAATTGAGAGAGAAGCAGCAACCAACTTAGAGCAGAGGATGGAGTAGGCTATGGTGAGGAGTTAGGATTTTACTTTAGGTGCTATTAAATGTCAGCATCAGCTTTGAAGGGTGTTGCATATACTATCAAATAGGGAAAACTAAACAGTATCTCTTCAAAAATCACAGACATTTTTAAAGGAGATTAATTTCCCCCTTCATCTATCTACAAGATCTAGGAAAGACGCTTAAACCCCTAGAGGGCACCAAAGGAAAATGTTTAAGGGATCTTTCAGCACCTACTGAGGGGAGAGCGCTCTGGTTGTTCCTCCAATCTTGTGACAGGTGGCTGGACCTAGGAAACCACAGTTTATCTACAATCCTACCCAATCAGGAAGGTGGATGGGCTTGGTTTACATGAATCAGGACCTCAGTTTTCACAGTGGAGGGCTGTTCCTTATGGGGTGGGAGTGGGGAGACATGGGGGTTATTTTTAATCTTCCATCTGGTAGTATTTGAGTAGAGTATAAAACAAATATGGAGCCAAAATTTCCTTTCTGGATTCACTTGGCAAGGAAAAGATCTCTATACTTAGAACTTTGAAAATATTCGTAATTTGCCACTTAGGATGTGTTATTCTAAATACTACTCCAAACTTACTTGAAGAAGTCTTTTAGTAGCATGTACCAAGAAAGGCTACTGTGTGAAGAGTGGTGGCTTATAAGAAATGGAATTTTCTGCACATGATCAGATAGTTATGGTATATTGTGAAAACAACTCATAATGAGTTAGATTTTTAAAGACAGAAGGAAATGGGAAGAAAAAAAGAGGACTGGCAGGGGAGGAAAAGAAGAGCAAGAGAATAAAGAAAAGATAATGCTGATATCTAAATAAATAATAAAAAAATGCAAAGAAAGAAAGAGCTTTGGTGAAAATAGATTCATATATATTGTGTTTCAGATCTATGTGTATACAGATTTGAGAAACAGCTAATACACTGGATAATTTTATGCCATCTCAAATAAATAATATTACTCTTTCTCCCCAATTGAAACATTATTATTTGTAAGGTTAATGACAATTTTGAGAAAATATTCATTCTTGTCTTTTATAAGGGACACATTCAGTGGATTGACCCTTATAGGTTCTTATTTTCCAATTTCATGCCTGATGATCACAGTCATGTATTTTATATGCTCTCTGCTTTATCCAGAAACACTTCAAAAAGCACTGAAAGGGCAGCCAACCAGATAAGTAACCTGAGCAAATGGATATAGAGCCATCAGAAGAGACAAGGCTGAATCAAGTAGAAGCCTAGAGATCAATGATAGTAAAGCACCCTAATGGGGTTGGCAATCTAAAAATTGTCCATAATTTTCAGTAGTGCTTTGCCTGTTTAGTCCGAGAACTATCTATTCAAACTCAACCACAAGGCAGAGGAGTACATCTTCTAATACAGCAAAAGTGATAGAAGAGGACAGAAGAGGTTGGGGATGGGGCAGGAATGGGCAAAATGCCCACCTTGCCCAAGTACCTCACATCAGCCTTCTATCTAAAAACATTGCCATTGGTATGTTTACATCATTGACAAGCCCCCAAATGCATTCCCCAGATGATTGGTAAAGAAAGTGTCAGGTCATTAATTATCAATTGGTTTGAGTGAATTTAAACAATGGAGTCTTTGTACACCTCCTCATCCATAGACAATGAGAAGTTTGTTCACACAAACACATCTATATTTAATGAGAAAAGAGAAGAAAAGTGGGGAGAAAGGAGAAAGAAACCTAATGAATGAGATTTCCCCTAAATATTACAAACCATCTACATCAAAATGCCCATTTTCAATTGATCAAAACTTTAGTTCTTTGCCAATACTCCTGGCATCCTTCAACTCTTGAGTTTGATTTATACACTGGGGTTGGATATGATAATGAGAGAAGATAATCATGTTAGGTCTCCAAGGCAATAAAAGTTCCCAAATAAAATCATGTCATAGGATTGGGTGAGCAGACATTTGTAGGGAATCCAGTACCAGCAATGTTTAACAAACATTGGTTCCTTCTAGAGCTGAGGATTGTGGCATGGAGAAATGCACAATCCCAATTGTGAATCCCAGAGTTCCTTACAACATTCTGTGGTGACTCTGACTCTAGTGAGTTAATCTCTTAACTAAGGGTCACCTTCTAAATCTGGGTGCTTCTCCTCCTTCTGTCACCTGCGCCAGAGATTGTTGCAGACCCTGGGGGAGTGTGTAGCAGAAATAAATCTTTTTTTTTTTTTTTTTAGCTGATGTCAGAATGAAAGGGTAGAGCTGGCAGAAACTTTGAGAGGTCATTTAGTTCCACTTTCTCCAAGAAGAAAGAGAGAAGATCCCACTGGCACCAAAGCCACCTAGGTGCCAGGCTGGGGGAGGGGACTCAAGAGTGAAGCAACCCTGGCTCTGTGGAAGCTATTTACTGGGGAGTCCGGAGGTGAAAACAAGACAGGCAGGAGTTACCTGGTTGATGGAAATGACCGCCAGCCGGGGAATGACCACTTGGAGGATCACCTGCAGCAGCGAGGTGCACAGGCCGGCCAGGATGGCCCAGGTAAGTGGCAGCGGCAGCATGCTGTAGGTGGCAAAAAGCGTGAAGAGCACGTAACCTATGCCGTCGCCCAGGAGCCCATAGCCCAGGCCAGCCGCCAGAATCTGGGTGGTCATGGCCACCCAGGTGACCACACCACTGTACTGTAGGTATGTGTGCGAGGTGGTATCCTTCCGGACCACCACCAGGGCGCAGATCACCACCTCAATACCAGTGAAAAAACCAAGGAGGATGCCCTTGAGCGGGTCCATGGGAGCTGAGGCCAGGCTCAAGTGAAGGACCAAGAGCGTAAGTTTGGTCAGCACATCCAGAACGTTCATCACCACCTCGGATTTGCGCCTCTGGCCCAGGAAATATCGCTGGTAGAGGCGTTCCAGATCCCGAGACTTGAAGGAGTTGCGCAGGGTGGGGAAAATGACCCCTCGGTAGCTGTAGCCCCCATTGAGAAAGAAATCCGAGTTGCTCGGGGCACAGTCAAGGTGTAGGAAGCCTAGGTCGCCCCCGCCTCCGCTGCCGCTGCCACTGCCACTCCCGCTGCGTTCCGGGAAGACTTTCGTGCCGCCAGTGCTGTGTGCTCGCTCCCCTGGCCCCAGAGAATATAGGGGAAGCGCGGAGTCGCTGGACAGCTGCTGCGCAAGGTGATTGGGACCACTGCCGACAGGGTTCGAGGCTTTGCGGGAACCACCGCTCCCGCCGCCGCCGCTGCCACCCCGGTGCCCGAGAATGAAGCGCTGCTCGGTGATGTGCCGCACCGCCGTCTGCCACAGCAGCCGCTGTGGCCGGGAGCCGCTCCCACCGTTGCCGGCCGGGGGCGTCGGGTGGATGGTGTAGAGTTCTTCGCTACCGCTAAGGCAGCGCACATCCGAGAGCTCCATGGCGCCGGGCCGAAGGGAGCTAAGCGCAGAACCTGGGGGAGGCAGTTAAAGGAAGGGGTTTCCAAAGACCCGAAAACGTCCTGGTAGGAGCTGGGCAGAGAGCTTCTCTATCCTAGGCTGCCTGGTAGCAGGAACCCTTGGTAGGGGGCCCCGCAGGTCAGGTCATAGTGCGCCCGGGTAAATGGGCTCCTGGAAGATCGCAGCAGACCCCTGCGTCCTTGAGAGCCACGGTCCCGCCAACTCGCGCAGCTTGGGTACGCAGCCGTGGTGGTGGTTTTTTGTCTGCAGAAGCTGTGGCTCCCTGAGGCACGCAGCCCACTTCCCGGGCTCAGGCTCTTCTTAGACTCCTTCTAGGCTCAGTGTCTTGGCGCAGCCTTTGCTCTCCAAGAGGCACCCAGGCGCCTGGGCGCAGTGGTTCTGCTGAGCGTCGGGCGGGTCCTGGCTGCGGCACTGGTCTCCCGACGCCCACGGCTGGACGAGTGCAGGGGGGCTGGCCGTGGGTGACCGGCGGCGGCGATGGGGTCCGAAGTTAGCAGCTGTAGCTCGATTCATCGCCCTTCGGAGAACTCCATTGCACTGGGATGGGGAGCCGGGGCGGAGCTGGGGGCGGGAGCAATTAAGGAGGAGGAGTGGGGGACCATGAGGTGACCGGGCGCCTCGCGGGAAGGTTGGAGAGGTGGTAGCCCCAGTGCTAACAAGTCACCAAACAGTTAATTTGGAGGAAGAGGTGTGCTGGAGCTCCCTCCTCGGCTGGTTCTTGGCTGTCACCACTTCCAGAGCGAGGATTGACAGCGCAGAGCTGTCTCTGGCCAGAATCATCCCTTGGTGAGGAAGGCGGAGGGTCTCTGGCCCAGGGTCCCAGCCTCGGGTATAAGATGAGGTCAGCGCTTGCAGATGTGCTCCTGAGAGGTCAGCATACAGTTCCCATCCCCTTCACTACGCTATTTGGTGTCCATTTGGCCCAGAGCTAGGAGGAGTAGGAAAAGGGAAAAAGAAAAAGTGGGGAGGGCTCCCAAGCCATAGCTCTGAGTACGCAGAGAAGCCAGTGGTGCGGATTCCTGAGGCTGAGAATCGAAGGTTGGCGGGTGCCGCGGCAGTAGGTTTGGGAGAGAAGACAGGCCCCAGGCCGCGTGGGAGTCGATGAAACGCCTCCAGACCCCGGGAAGCTCAGCGTGCCACCCAGCGCTCTGGAGCGCGCAGAGGGACCAAGAGACTGGGAGGAATTTGGGGACCTGTCAGAGCGGTCAGACACCCGCGGCGACTTAAAACCCGCCTCCGCGCAAAGCCACGCCCCCGGAACCCGGGTTGGAGTGGTGGTGGCCTCTGGGACCACGCACCCAGGTCTGGCCAGGACGCCCTTGGTCCTGAAGGCAGCCGCACGCGCGGACCAGCGTGGGAGAGGACCCCTGCGGGCTGGCGCGGGCGGCTGCGCTCCTGGCCCTCCCTCGGCTCTACTATCCAGCGCTCCAGCTGGCCGCGCCTGTCGGTTCCTCCGCTGTTCTTTTTTAAGCACTGGCTCTTGTCCTCGGCAGGTGCGGAGCCAGAACTAGTAGGCCGCTTTGCCCACGGACTCCCAGAGCACAGCGCGAATGGATAGAGGGTCTCTTTTCCCCCCCCTACCCAACCGAATGTCTTTCGACAAAGCCAACTTCAGGCGAAGCCCCAGATCACCCAAGAAGCCGCAATCCGAGAGGCAGACAGTTTCCTGCGGGAATCTTTTTACTCCGCCGATCCGGAGGAGTGGAGGGCGCCTGGTATTAAAACTGGGGCGACCCCTGCAAATTTCGCACACTAAATTTCTTCCCGCCAGCAGTAGGGATGCGGGTAGAGCTTGTTGGGGAAAGGTATTTCCAGCGGCCCTCTGGGGCGCAGGTTTTCCCGCCCACCGCGGTAGCGGTCAAAGCCCGCGGCGGCGCTCCAGGAGACTAAATCGCAGCACGGTGGGTGCGTGGTGCCACCGCCAAGCCTCGCTGAGCAGTTTCCTTGAGTGTCGCTTCCGCAGGTTGCGCGCGGCCGCCGCAGTCCCAAGCCCGGCTGCAGGTGGTGGAGTGGTGGTGGCCACGACCTCCGCCACCGCGACTGCGGCTGCAGCCGG
>NW_025999949.1:27855663-27902039 GCF_001458135.2 Marmota marmota marmota
GGTGGAGCCCGGGCCTAGAACACAGTCAGCTGATGGCCAATGACGTCAGGCCCTGGGCGCTTTCGCGGCGCCCAGTGGCGTCCCATGAAAGCCCAAATGACCGCCTCGCCTGGCAGCCCCCAGTTCCCCTGAGCGAGCGATTTCCCTGTTCTGAAAAGAAACTCCTGTCTCCCCGTTGCCCTGAGAAAGAATAGCTCCTGAAGCGGATGCCCCTTTCCTCAACCACACACCACCATCTCCTGGGTTATTCGCATGGCCATGTCCCAGAAACACAAGGTTTAACTCTTTGCTTGTTAACACCCCCCCCCCCCAAGGCACATGGATCACCTGTCTTACACAGAGAATCCCAGAATGAAGAGGAAGGAGTCTTCTAACGTTTGTTTCCACCCTTAACCAGCAGATTTTTGGAATTTGTTACACACCCTGAAAAATATACCTTCCAATCCACCCCTTGAGAGTTGTATCCTACCATTCCTCAAGAAAGAGAACAAAATTAAACTCTCAATTTTCAAGAGAAAGAGGGTCGATTCTATTTTTAACTCAGATTGTAGAATTAAAGTAACTGTAAAGAATTTCCACACTAGCTATCTTACCCAATGGGACTGAAAGTTAAGTGCGAATCACCTCAAACAACTGTTTTGCAGTTGTCTAGGCCTTAATAAAATAATCAAGTCGAGGAATAAGAGGAAAATTGCTTGCTTCTTCCTTCGAATTCCTTGCACTCCTCCCACCAGTCCTACTGGAACTCTCGAGTGGGTAACAAGTATCTTGATTTGAGAAGGGAGCTCAGACCTGGCAGAGAGTTGGAAGAATGGGGGCATTGCCCCAAGTCATCTGGGCTAATTACCATATTAGCAAACTTGGCAGTGGGATACATCTCTTCAATTTCTCAATTCTTTCTCGTTGGGGGCCTAAGACTCTGCCTGTTGAATGCAGATGGAATTTTTCTACAAAAATCTTTCTTCAGTCTGGACATATCCCAGGGTGATTTATTCAGCAGCAAAAGGAGGCAGGCCTTTGGAGGGGGAGATTGGACCCAATCAGATAAAAAGACTCTGCTGGGGCTAATGAATGAGCACAGCACACTGCAGGAAGAACTCCAAGAATTTTATAACCTCTGAGGTTGGAGCTAAGGTAACAGGGAGAAAACATCATCTCTGCTCAGCTGACTCCAAGTGTTTCTTGGCTATAAGGGTGTCATCATGGTCTCTCTTAAAACAAGAACATGATCAACACAATGAAATTCAAATATTGTTCTATTGTTGGGACGAAATGGTACCACTCAGTTCAAAAAGCATTCAGTTTTTGAATGACAGCATTGGCACAGAACAAATATTGTGCTTTTGGAATATGCAAATCATCAAATGATTTCAAAACACTACAGGCAAGCAAAGTCAATCCACTGTGTTGAGAGTAGGATGGGATTTGCATCATGCTGTCCTTTATTACCTGCATATTTACTTGGGCTGGATTTCTATTATGATCTAGGGACAATATTTTGTTAACTTGGTGTCTTTTTTGCACACGATTTCCTCCTCTTAATTTGATCCCGTTTCCCTCCCTCCAAACACCACTCACCTTATCCTTCAAAGCCTGAACGTGTTGTCTCTACATGAAACCTCCTTTGACATCCCCAAGGAAAGCGGAAGACTCCTTTCTGTGTTGTTCAGTAGTCTGTTCTGGACACTTAAGTATGGTCCCTACCAAAGGGACTGGCTATGCCTCATTTGCTTACATGTCTACCTGTCTATTGCTTCTCCCATGAAACAGTGAGCTCCCTGAAGGGATGATTGGTTTTTGTAGGGCCTGTATCCCCTGGCCTCTAGCAACTACACATAAGGATCATGATAAGGTGCGTAATAATTTTCCAACAACTATTAGCTATCAGACTCTCCCTTATGAACATTTTGTTTATCATTCTAGTGATTCTTTGAATAAGGTCCATCTCTATTTTTTATCATTCCTATTTTACTGCCTAAAATACTGAGTCCTGAAGCTTCATGTGGCTAAGTACCTTACCCAGGATCCTATGATTAGTAGATAGCAAAATTCCACTGATTAAATTTAGATGGTATAAATCTAGAATCTACATGCTTAATAAAAATGCTGTAACAAACAACAGATGACTAATTTAAATAGAATTAATAGAAGTGAAAATGTCAAATTTATTTTGCCTTTTCAAAAGCAAATTAAATAAGAAACTTCTGAGATTTTTTAGATTGGGAAATCTGTTAGGATGAGTTCAAATGACAGATGAATGTAGCAGAACTCATTCTTTTTCGGATGGAGGGCTTATTAATTTTGGCTCAGTTCAAGGCATAGACACTATTTTTATAATTTGTGGAAAAAAACAGATTTTTACATATTGGATTTAACCAAAATAATTAACTTGGTCTACTTGATTCCAGTTGAGTGATTGCAATGGTGGGAAAACCATCCTTTTACCTCATTGGAAAATGACATTTGTTTTGTGGTGTTGCTGCATACCATTGGCCACATTATCATAACTGTGTTTAAGAAAGGGAATCTGTTTCCCCTATGAAATATTTGGACTTCCTAGGTTGAATATATTAACATGAATTTAAGTTTTATACTAGCTGTGCCCTTTGCAAAATGCTCATAGAAACTGTGACACTTACTGAAGACATAAAATATTCACATGTAAAAGAAAAGCTGGAAAGAGGACCTGAAACCAGAGAGATCTTGTTTCCAAAGGGAAGGAGAGTGGTGGTGACAAGGAGCTTCGATTGTCAGAAATCCTTAAAGGAAAATGGCATGCCTGCCTTGTGGGAACACTACTCATCTTAAAGGATCAACTGCTTTGACAGAACTCCAGGAAAAGTCAATTCCAAGGTGAGTGGGATTCATCCACGAACAAATCTATAAATTAGAAACCTCACACTCAACATTTCATCTGGGATGCAGCACATTGCACAATAGAAAAACAAACAAACAAAAAATGTTTATTTTATTCCCATGTTCTCTTTCAGGAGAAAAAGGAATTTTTGTGAACATTTCATATCTTCCCAGGAACTAGTTGAAATAGCTTCCAGTGCCTGGAAGGAGGAGAGCATCCTATCAGTGGGAAAGTAATTCCAAGACAAGGAAGGCAGCCAGGCAAGTGTAGGGCAGAAGCCTTCGAGGGAGACAGACTTGAACATTTTCTTTCCCTTAAAAGATGATCCCTTGTCTCTGGTTTAACTAAGGATGAGCTAGCTGTGATTTTCACCAAAGCTTTACTTACCGAATTTCTAAAATAACAAGACACACATAGGAAAAATCATTAAGAAGCTAGTGAAAGGAAGTAATAATGAAAAATAGAAAAGTACTCATTCACCCATGTCACTAAACCTTTCAGTGACAGTTTAAGATCACACTTATATACTCCTGGGGTAAAATGTGCACTCAATGGTAAATAGATTTTTCTCCTGCTCTCTTTCTTAAAGTCCATCCAATTGCTATGTTAATATTACAAATACTTCTTATTTATGAAAATATTTCAGCCTATCACTATTTTCCCCTTGGAGACCTTTGGGATTTATGTAGAATATTTAAGCTAATACTTTGTAGATGACATTATAATACAAATACATTTATGTTCATTGGTATGATTATATATATGAACCTCATTTCCTTTCTTTAAGGGATAAAAAACATTTCTCTTTACCTTTAAAAATCAATGTCTTTCTGTTTCTAAGTGACTGGGGAGACATTTACCTTGAGATCTTCCTGGGTCTTTTATCTGTAGTCTCCACATTCAAAGAAGATGCCATAGTTCTAGACTTCTTTGCAGTGCCCGACTGTGTGTGTGTAGCGGGGAGGGCAGGCACTCTGGCTTGCCCTCTGGTCTTTGGCCGTCCATTCACAAAGGTCACCCTGAGGCACCCTTGACCTATCCACGGGAATCTACCCAACAGCACTTTGCATTACATTCAACATGCCGGTGGAGAGTCTTCTCAGAGGGCTGCCTAGGGTTCCATTTGTTTCAAGTGGACCTTGCCCTTTCACCTTAGGGCCCTGTGTCTTCTCCAAGACACCACCAGGAAGTCATTATAAGGAAATTCAGACCTCCCCCAACCCTCAATGCCACCAGTTTGCAAGTAGCTTTTTTTTCTATTTCAGAACTGGGATTGAACCCAAGGGCACTTAACCACGGAACCACATCCCCAGCTTTTTTCTTTCTTTCTTTCTTTCTTCTTCTTCTTCTTCTTTTTTTTTAGAATCAATTTTATATTCTTTATCTTCCCAGAGAAAAACCATTTGAATTACAGAGAGAAAAAACTTAACACAAAACAATAATATACAGGCAGATGTAAAATTCAGAATGGAGGATGCCAAGCTTTTTTCTTTTTATGTTTTCTTTAGAAACAGGTTCATACTGAGTTGCTTAGGACCCTGCTAAGTTGCTGAGGCTGACTTTGAAATCACAATTCTCCTGTCAAAGCCTCAGTTGCCACTGGAATTACAGTTGTGCACCACAGCGCCTGGCTGCCAGCAGCTCTTTTTCATCTCACTAAGAATCCTTGTTTTTCAAACTTCCGAGGTCACCTTGCTTTCCCTGTATACTCCTGTTCTTCCTTGCACTGCACCACTTCTTGCACCTCTAACTTCCTCGTTGGGAATCAGGATTTTGAAAAGACAAAAGCTAGAAAGTTGCAAGGTTTCTTTTACTTCCTGTTCCTCCTTTCTGGGAATGATTTACAAATTCCTCTTTTCTGGGAATGATTTACAAAAGCCAAATGAAAGAAAGTGAAATGGAGGGCATATGAAAAATGGTACCCACACAAACTATAGGAAAATTTTCCAAACCAATTGCCTTTTTTTTTTTTCATGCTATAGGGTCCAACTGACATGGGTTTGTTAAATCCACTTTGTGGGTCAAATTAGTATTTAAAAACTAAAGTAAAAACAGTAATATAGAACCATAAAGATTATTTATTGTTTTGTTACAGTATACAAAGACTTCTTTCAATATAGTCTTCGTTTTTAAAGTCAATAAATGAGGAGAATTAGACAAAATTTCAGAAAAACGACATTATCAAACTCTTGATACTATGCTATCTGAAACTCATAAGATATTAAGTTTAAAAATGGTATTTTTCATTGTCCAACTTAATATCTGCACTCTTATTATCTCTTTATAAATCAAATGGATTTATATAGCACAAGCTCTCTCTCCTCACACACACATACACACACACATACACACACACACACGCACACACTCATTTATACATTTATAATTTGCATATGCTTCCTGGACCCAATGTAAAGTGGATTTTTTGTGTGGATCTCTGTTAAAGAAATGTTTAGAAGGCACCGAGCTAGCCTGGAGACCCTCAGTGACATCATGGGAAATCCTTTTTTAACTGAAGCCATTGTTTAGTGTTTTTCCTTGTCAGGAACTTATTCTTGTATTGTGACGTGAGGTGTGTGAGGTGAGACTTGAGGTGTCTGACTTGAGATGAGGTCTCTGTGACCTTGAGCAAGCTATTTCACGGTCTTGAACTTTCCTGGTAGGGTGGAGAGCAAAGTTTTGCCAGATTTTGTGAAGATGAAAGGTAATTCACGTAACTCACCAGACATGATGCATCCCACACGGCAGGCAGACCCTCGGTACTGAAGGGGACCCCTGCCTCCCTAGCCCCCTCCCTCCACTCATTGGAAAACACCTACTGAGCGCCAATGGGATGCAGGGGTTTACAACTTTCTTGTTTCCTGTAGCTCCACTGCCGCTGGCTTATTTGGGGCTTTTGTTTCTCACCTAGATAAAGTCAATAGACTTCTAACATGTCTCTGGTTGCAGTCTGCTTCCTTTCTTCATCTGCTGTGATCATTCTAAATTAAAAACAAGATCATACCACTCTTCTGCGACTGTGGGAAAACAGAGCATAACACAGCATTCACCTTCCCCAGCAGTTCCCAAGTGTGCAGTGTGTACTGGTCAAGCCCAGTGTTGTGCAGTAAGTCCCCTGTCCCCACTTCTGTGTGCCTGCATGTCTACACATGTCAAAGAACAACTGCCCCCAACTCATCTTGTCACTTTTGCTTAATACATTGCAACATCTCTGCTTTGCCTTTTGCCCTTAAATACCTGAAAATGAAAGACCAGTATCTCTAGGACTGGTTATTACTTCTCTCTTCACTCATACCTCTCACTATTGCCCATCTTGCTCTCACGACCACCACCACACTCGACTACCCTCAGTCCCCCAAGTGTGTCTTTCTCTTTATTCTCTCTGTACCCTTTGCCTAGAACCCTCTTTGTACTCATCTTTTGCTGTTAGCATGAGGGTCACTTTCTTAAGAAACTTTCCCTGACTCCGTTGCCTGGTGCAGCTGTATCTATGTATTATAAATGCTTATGCCTACAAACGGTGGGAAAACTCAAATAAAAATAGTTTAAACAAATAGAGGTTTGCTCTTCTTACACAGCAAGAATGGTGGATGCAGGGTTTTGCTGGTTTGGTTCAGGAAGCCAATTGTACAAAATGTTTTATTCTGTACACTTTAGAATTCATTGAATTTAGGATTCTTAGCTCCTCTCTCATGATGGCTGCAGCTTATGTAAGCATCTGTTTCTTTCACCACATAGAAAAAAGCAAGAGTAGAACACAGCTAACAGGTGAAAAGGTCTTTCCAAAAGCACACAGAAGACTTCCACCTTTGTCACATTGACCAACACAATATTCTGTGCTTCCCTCTAATGCAGGACCTAGGGCCACCTTCCCAGGGATGAAGACATCTGATACAGGGAAACAGGGAGCCGGTTCTCAGGTAGACAACAGAGATCTATTTACAGTTCTGACTAGCTTTTTGCTTAGCAAACCATACGTCTCTAGCTTAGCCCTATCCAGTTCTTTCCTCTGTAACTGTCTGTGTAGTCAGACTTCAAGGTGATCCACGATGATCCCCAGCTCTTGATATCCATGCTCTTGCATAGTCTCCTTCAACATTGTGTTAGAATCAATCTGTGTGGATAATACAGGGAAACAGAAATGATGGTACGTGACTTCCCAGGTTAGGTCATAAAGACACTGTGGCTATGCCTTGTTATCTTGAAGTGTCTCCTCTTGGGGAAGCCAGCCACCATGTTGGATATGCAGGCAGCTTTGTAGAGAAACCCTTGTGGCGAGAAGCTGAGACCTCACACCAGCAGCCAGCGAGGAACAGACACCACCCTCCAGCAGCCACCTGAATGCATCATCATGGATGTGAATTTTCAAGCCTCAATCAAGCAGTCAGATCAGTTCAGTTCCAGCTGAGCACCTTGCTGCAGCCTCATGAGTGACTCTGAACCAGAATCACCCAATTAAGATGTTCTTAAATTTTTGACCTTTATGAACAGTGATATAATGTTTATTGTTTAATCTCTAAGTTTGGAGGTTGTGTGTTATTCAGCAATAGATAACAAATACACTATCTGCCTCAGTGAGCCGTTTCTTCAGGCAAAAGAACAAGAGCACAGCAACAAACATAGCAACCTTTATGCAATAGATGGAATGGAAAGAAATAGTTTTCTTTAGTTCTTAATTCATTATATACAGGAAAGATAAATCTTGCATGGTTCCAGTGATCAATTTTATTTTTATAGAGTCATGAGTGATTTAGGATAGGGCCCAGCATGCAACTGTGCTAATGTCACTCCTTTGTTTAAAACTCTTCATGAGCTTCCGATTGCATTCAGAAGTATTTTGCACTTCTTGCAGTTAATTAACAAACAAATGGGAGTCCCTTAATTAATTGAAGGAAAAATGGATGCATAATCTAGAGATGCCTGGAAAAGACATTTGCATCAGGCTTTGAAAGATAAACAGGCACTGAAACTCAACTCTTAGCTAAGAAATAAAGGTCAAGGGAACAAGCAGCTTTTGACCACTGCTTGATGTTCCCTCCATCAGTGTTTTCTGGGTCATCGCTCAGCTGCCTCATTCAGGATTCACTTCCGCACAGAAGAGATCCTTGACTATCTCACTGAGTTACATGTTCCCAGAATTTTCCAAACAAGAGTATATGTTTATTTCCCATCTAGCACACACTTCAAACCACCTGCAGTTATCTTATTATATGGTTGGTTCATTCATTTTCCATCTCCTCTGACTAGAACATAAGCTCTTGGAAGGCAGGGACCATTCTGACATCTGACACTCTTCCCCAGTGCTCAGCAATACTAGAAGCTTAGGAAATAGTTTGAATGAATGAATGAATGAACTTGGTAACCAACTGGCTTGTGACTGTGATGTAGAAAAACCAGAAGCCGAGTTAGCCAGAGTAGGGAAAAATCTTACATGTCATGAGCTGGAACAGAGCAGGCCTCAGAACACGTAAAGGAGACAGTACATCATTGGGAATGATTCATTGGGTTCTCACTTTTTCAACAAGTGACCCTTCCCAAGAAAAAGGAGACGGAGGTTTAGAGAACCTACTCTATATCAGCTTAGTGCTAGTGTTTTATCTGCATTATCTGATCTTGTTTTTGTTAGAACCTCAGGAACTATGTTGAATGTATTTACAAGCATCCAAAGTAACCCTTCACTTGAATACGTTATATGACAGTGATAGACTACAACTTTTCTCCAAAGGGGGTATTTATTAGTACTGTTTTCAGTATACATGAATAACTAACTTAAGGAGATAGGGGTTGCAGTATTGGAGTAAAAATCTCAAATGTGGTTGAGTGGCAGTTCTTCTGGACTTCTTAGTCATAAAGATGGGTACAGTAGGTCCAGTCATCACATCTGCATTCAAACCAGGAAGAAAAGAATGAAGGCAGAAGGGTCTAGCAGGCTTACTCATCTATCTACCTGGTTTGTTAGAAAAACAAAATTTTTGCTTCAAAGCATCTCCTTGGTTGATTCTACTTATATATCATAGGCCATAACTGGGTCATTTGTCCATGTAAAACTGCAAGAGAAGCTGGGGGAGTGAGAAACAAGTTTCACATGACGGGTTCAACACCCCACCCCCTGCCATCCCTCAGACTCAGCCATTGAGATATGAGCCATCTACTCAGCACTACAGTTAAGGCAGAAAGAAGAAACTGATTACTAGGAACAGGTAAAGTGCATTGCACAAACAAAACCCCCTATAGACAGAAATCAGAACACCCTCCCCACTTACCTACAGCTATGTCAATATTACATTTGTCAATGTGAACTTATTTCAATTGCTCAAATATTTGAAACTTTCCAACTGTCAAGTCAGTTGTGTCAATGAACAATACAACTTATAGAACAAGAGCTACCAAAAGAGGACACTGGTCCTTTGTTCTCTCCTGGAGTCCTTAACCTCCACCTTACTGTGTTCCTCACCAGCAGTATGTTGAGAGAAAGATCATCTTACTGTAATAACAACAGAGGCCTTTATCACTCTGCTACTTCAAATGCTACTCTTGTACCTTAGTTTTTTTTTAATTTATTGGTGCATTATAAACATGCATAAGAGTGGGATTCATTTATGCCATACTCATAAATGCCCATAACATAATTTGATCAATCTAATTCCCCAGAACCTTCTCTTTCCCTCCTTCTGTTGAAAGCAACAGCCCAGTCGGAATGGCCCCTGGCATTTTGCCAGAAGTAATGATTGAGAGGCGAGCCATTAAGATGATGCTGGATTGATTCAATTGTATATAGACCCCTGCTGTCCCCTCAGGAACCGCTACTTTGGAGTTCCTGTTGGTTCCCAGAGAGTGAGTGCGCACACAGCCGATGAAGGGAGTTCCGATGAAGGGAGTTCCGGTTGGTGTGGTGTGTGGGAGAGAAGCTGCGTGGGTGGCATTGGGGAGAGTTCCTGGGGAGGTTGCGTGGAGTGCTGCGGATAGGGAATAAAGTTTATTCCTGCTTGAGTGGCTCGTGATTTGTGCCCAGCCAGACTGCGGCATTTGGTGGCCCCTCTAGATCTACTCTTCTATTATTGTTATAATTATTATTATTGTTATTATTTCAATGCTTATAATTGTGGTAATCATACATAGGCAGCATGATTTGGTAGATTTCTTTCCTAGTACTTTCTCATGCCTCCCCTCCTCCCTCTCCATCTTCTTCCGCTGTTCTATTGATCTCCTTTCTGTTTTTGTGAAGTTCCCTTTTTTATTCCAATTTTTCTCTCTAGCATCTGCATATTAGAGAAGATATTTGCCCCTGGACTACCTGCGTCTGGCCTATTTTTCTTGGCATGATGTTCTCCAGTTCCATCTATTGACCAGCATAGGACATCATTCCATTCTTCTTTCCGGCCCAGTGAGATGCCATGTGGCTTCATCCATTCATCAGTTGACAGGCACTGGACTGGACCCATAACTTGGCTATTGTGTTTAGTCTTTTAAAAATTTTCCATTCTTGCTAGACATTCAGAAAACTCTGATGTGCTGGGCCTGAGACGACAGCAGTTAATGCAGAGAGGGAAAGGAACAGTTTGGAAGAGGAGAGGAGAGCAGAGGAGAAAGAAAGAAGGAAATGGGGTGGGTTAAGAAAGGAAAGGGGGGAGAGATGGAGGGGGGATGGGAGGGATGAAGGGCAAACAGGTTTTGAAAAGAACAAGATATAAAAGGGGAAAGGGAGGAAGAATAGAAGGATAGACTGGAAAGGAGGGCCACTTGCAGTTGCTTAGGGCAGACCTTGTCCTTCCAGATACTTCCTGCACTTAACTGCACAGCTGCCCTGTGAGATGGTCACCATCCGTAGGATAGACGAGGAGACCAAGCCTCATCAGCTCTCAGAGATTCACTGAAATGATCTGGGCATGGGTCCCAGGATCAGCATAGGCTTTCAAGTTCATGTGCTTGGCTCCCAGTCCCAGGAGAGTAGAAACCAGGAGGTGGAATGGGAAACAAATGAGGCCAGGAGAGTCAGGCCATTTGACTCCAGGGGAGGACGAGACACACCAGCTGAGTTATGGATCAAAGGGGACATCTGGTGCCCCTTTGTCTTCATTAAACTTGTGGTTACTCTTTAACGACTGTGCACACCATTAGTCAGATTGATTAATTAGACTCAAGTGTACTCCTTACAAACCCCAGGAGGCCTGCCAATAAATAGTGTTCAGACATTATGGCTGCGGAACCCGGAAGGAGACCGTCATAAACAAAGCAGAATTCTTTGGCTTCAGTTCCTGGTTCAGCCATGTCTCCAAGGCAAGATTGGGTAATGAGTTCTCTGTGTGCTCAGAGATCAAGACACCAATCCAAATCATCTAAGCTCCTATAGTAAGAGGACCCCCTAAGTGGGGGTCCCAACAGAGTGGGATCCTTGACCTGGGCTCCCAAATGGACAAAGGACCATAGTCTACTAGAGATTATATTTCCCAGAGGTGATCAACGAACATCTTCAGTTGATCATCTGGTAAAATCCAGAAAGTAGCCAAATTAAACTTGAAGAATGAGGGTGAGCTGCAGGAAGAATTTCCAGGAGACAAGTGAAAACAGTGTTTTAAGAAATGAGAAGATCCAACACTCTTGATGACATAGAACATTTTCTAAAAAATATGGGCACTTGCAACTTTGTCTTAAAAAGTTATTCAGGACAGTACTGTTTTGAAAGTATTAGGAATATACTTCTTAATTTTTATCACTTATAACTTTCTTTTTATATGTCTCCAAGTGTGATATATGATGAAATATTTAATCATGTTTAGGAATACTTTTCAATAAGTATTTAACATTTAAAATTAAAAGTGGTAAAAGCATTGCTTTATAGTGAGCAGCAATTTATTTCTCAGCAATGCATAAACTAATGAGGTGTCATACCATTAATGGTGTCGTGTTCTAAGAAATATAGTATGTTGTGATCATCATTAAGCCCCTGATGTACAGCGGGGAGGGATCTTAGAGACTTACACCCTCTCCCTTCATAGATGAGGTAACTGAGGAGCAGAGAGTTTGAAAGAGTCTCTCCCAGTCATGACACAGGCTAGTGGCAAAGCCAACACTGGAACCCATGTCTCTCTGCGACAGGTAAGTCCAGCCCTGATGGAGGAACACCCTGCAGCAGTTGGGCCTCCCTTTGACTCCTGACGGCTCTGCTTGCAACTTGACTTCCCTCCGCCTTGTTGTCCTTATCTGCAGAGGGTGAATAATACTATGAATCCGGAAATGCATCTGAGATAGAAATGAGATAAGTAAAGTCCTTGGCACAGGTAATTGTTCATTTTGTAGAGCGTCCGAGTGCTACCATGAAGCTGCCAGCAGAGATTTTCTTTTGGACTTTCTGTTTTGGGAAAGAATAGTTCCCCTAACCCTCCTCTCCTCTCCCTTCCTCTCCCCTTGCCTTTTCTTCCATTTTCCCCCCTTCTTCCCTTCCACTTGTTTCTCTCCTCTCCTTTCTGTTACTAAGGTGGGGGGGAGGGGACTTTAAACAGACAATTGTTTCTGCAAAGGTAAGGCAAACTTCACAAAGTCTGAGATGGAGAGTTCAGGAGGGCAAGGTGAATCTGAATAATAATGTTTATTTAAATCTCTGCAAGAAAACTCTGGTCTGTCAGGGAAACAAAATGAATGACCTTTTCCCTTTGTAGAAAAAGGTGTTTGTATACCAAGACTTACTGGAGGACATTTGGGTGGAGGAAGGGAAGGGAGTGGGGCTCAGGGATTTGGGATCCCTCCTTTCTCCACTCTGTAGGGGTCACGAGCTCCTCCTCTGCATCAGGCTATGGACAAGGCCTAGTTTCAAAGATTTCTTTCTTATTTGAACCCCATTCTCTTACACCAGACCTTTCGAGAGTCTTGCTCTTCCTTACAGCCTTGTCTTAGTTGGCCTTTGCAGGATTAAAGGGAGAAGTGTGTGTCTGTATTTAGGGAGAAAAGTAACAGCTGGAGAAAAAGTCAGTCACAAGAGGAGGTGACTTGTAGGAAGTGCAGCCATTTCTGGAGCACACCAAGGCGAGTGACCAGGAGCTCAAAAGATGGGAGAATGGTGGTCAGGCAAGGCTTCCAAGAGCAGGTGAGGCTTGAATGGAGATTAGCCAGGAAGAGAAAGGGGGATGGACTTCCAGGCAGAGGCAATGACATGACCACAGATGCCAAGGGACCAAACTGTGTAGTGAGCAGACCCTGGGTGTCAGAGGTAGCAGGGCATGAGGCTGAGCAGGCAGGGAGGATGACGGCTGAGACAACCTGTTTATATTTTGGTGTCTGAACCAAGAATCTGAAAGTACATTCTGCAGAACTTCAGGGGGACTTGAGGTCACCAGAATGCCACTCCATACCTATGGAAGCAGAATCTCTGTGGGGCTTAGGGGCTCCCCCACCCCCCAAGCTTGAATCTGTAAAGGACAAGATGGTAGGTATTCTAGGCTTCAACAGCCATGTGTTCTCTGGAACACTTGCACAACACCACCATTGCAGCATAAAAGCAGCACAGCCAACAGGTACTTGGTAGATGAATGGGGTGGCTGGGTTTCAGTAAAACTTCGTTTTCAAAATCTTGCTGGCTATGGTTTGCTGACCCCAGTCTTAGGGGATGCCCATCTAAGTTGGATGTCCAGTGACACTGCTGCAGGCTATTTTTTTTTTTGGATTTTCTGTTATTTTTTTCCCCTTTCTATCTACTCTAAGAAGTATCTTTGTATCCCCTAAGTTCATCACAGCTACACATTTCCTTCTGTCTTCGTTTGAGCTACTATAACAAAATACCATAGAGTGTATCTTCAGGAACAGATATTTATTTGTCCCACTTCTGAAGGCTGAGGAGACTGACATCAGGGATCTAACATGGTTTGGTTCTTGATTGGTCTTCTTCCTGGCTTGTAGATGTTCTGATCTTCACAGGGGAGAGAAAGATCATATTTTTCATGGATCTTTTTTTTAAAGAGAGAGAGAGAGAGAGAGAGAGAGAGAGAGAGAGAGAGAAGAGAGAATTTTTTAATATTTATTTTTTAGTTATCAGCAGACACAACATCTTGGTTTGTATGTGGTGCTGAGGATCGAACCCCGGGCGAGCGCACTACCGCTTGAGCCACATCCCCAGCCCCTTTCATGGATCTTCTAAGACATCAATCCTGTTCACCCTCAAGGCCTATGTATCTGCCAGAGGCCCACCTCCAAATACCATCACCTTGGACATTAGGGTTTCAACATGGGAATTCGGGGGGCAAACATTTGGTCCATATTATTTTCCCATATGCGTATTAATTTTATTCATTAAGATTCCTTTGGTTGTAAACTGTAGATAAACACTCCAGATAGTTTAGCCACTAAAAGTGGGGAAAGTAGAACTTCATGGTAGAAAATCAATGTGCTTCACTGATCAAGAAATGAGCGATGATAGTGGTTAAGCTCCCCTGGGTTCAATCTCCAATACCGAGAGAGAGAGAGAGAGAGAGAGAGAGAGAGAGAGAGAGAGAGAGAGAGAGAGAGANAACATGGAAAGGGTGGAGCCCAGGTGTTTCAGGGTTTCCACAGCAGAAGTCACTGATCTCCTCTCAGGTTTACTGTCATTAATATTACTCAGGTCCACGGTCTGTCAGTCTCAGGGAAATTCCATTCACCTTTCCTGGTTCCAGAAGAGAGAACTGGGTTGACGGCCAACCTGGATAAGGGGCTTCTTCCTCAGGAGAACCATCTTTGTTTGGATGTGCCTGGGTTCATCTCCAGGTGGATACAGAGATGTGTCCAGGGGCATCCTGACTGGGTGACTCCTGCATATACCAAGCATCTACCATCTGCTGTAAGCTGGAGAGCACTCAGAAGAATGTGACACATTTTCTGTCTTCAACAGTTCATAGTATTCTTCGGGAATTCCTGTTTGTACTTTGCCAGCATTCCATAAATCTACTCTCATTTAATTCACTTATAAATTTTGGCTCTTGGCACTACTATCTTCTTTTACTGATGTACAGCATTAGAATTATAGTTCCAACTCTGGAATTTGGCAGACCTGGCTTTGACTTAGCCTAACTGTGGCCCTAGGCATGCCACTTAACTTCTCTGTGTTTTGATTTCCTTATGTGCAAAGTAGAATAACAGCACTAGTTAATAGGGTGTGTGTGGGGGGTGTGTTGTCTGTGCCAGAAAGAGAATTAACTAGGATCATACATGCACATAGGTTATGATAATGTAAGCTATTGTGGTATTATTATTATGGCCCTGATGCTGCTGTTTATCAGATGTTGTGGTTTCAATATTTAGGTGTTTGCCAAAAACTCATGTGCGAGACAATGAAAGAAAGCTTAGAGGTGAAATGATTTGATTATGAGAGCCTTAACTAATCAGTGAATTAATTCCTTGATGAGGATTAACTGGGTGGTAACTGTAGGCAGAGAGGGTGTGGCTAGAGGAGCCAGGTTGATGGTGGAGTGTGCTTGGGGTTTATATTTTGTTCGTGGTGAGGGGAACTCTCTCTCTCTGCTTCTTCCTGGCCATGTCCTGAGCTGCCTTCCTCTGCCACACTCTTCTTCCATGATATTCTGCCTCATCTTGAGGAATGGATCCTGCTTCTATGGACTGAGACCTCAGAAACTGTGTCAAATAAACTTTTTCTTCTCTAGTTGTTCTTGTCATATCTTTTAATTGCAGCAGCGAAAAATTGACTAGACCTTGAGAGTTACAGGAACTGAGTTTCAGAAAGGCTCAGTGACTTGACCCATCTTATCATCTATTGTTGGAACCTAGATTTTACTTAATTGGAAATTAGGAGCTCCTACCTACAAATGGCCCCAAATCCCAACTGTAAGAGGACATAACCACCAGGGCAGCAGAGCACCAGACAGATCAACTCAATCTGGAAAACATGGTGAATGAAAATGGAGACCATAGGACCTTTAACTCTGGTGATCTTTGCAAAAATAATTATGAAATCCTGCTTAAGAAAGAGAGAGAAGAGATAGAGAGGGTATATATAGACAGGCTATTTTCCCCCCATTCCAATAGCTCTAGGAAACTGGAGCTGTTCTCATGGAAATTATAGGGAAATTGGAAACCGAGCTTCATAGGGAATCAGAAAATGGGCCCTTGAGAATCCTTTAGCCCTGTCTTCACAGACATACAGGTGGAATATACTGAGAGAACTTTGACAAACTGCAAATTAAAACTAGAGTTCTATGCAACCTCTGGCACTTCATTCATTAGTGTCCAAAGCATTTGTGCATGGCCACCAAATTAATTGGTCACTAAAATACTGAACGAATACTGCACCCACTGCAGGTTGGTTCCTCCTGAGAAAGCTGCTAAACCAAATAGCCAAATAAAATGTGTTGATTGTGTGTTTTAAAGAACTCAGGTCACTCAGGTTCTTGAGTTGTTTATTCATGCACTCACTCATTCATCCCACTATTCAAACACCACAGCGAACCAACCAGAACTATCATAATAATTAACATTGCTTCCTGAGGAAGGAGAGTCCCGGACAATGGAGTCTCTTGTTCCACTGGGTAGCTGGACTCTTTGGGTCTTTAAATTAAGAGTCAGAGAATTTAAAGGAGCTCTACCTTAGAGATGGAAGGAATTTGCAGGACTCATGGAGCAGTATGGAAGGTTCAGAGTAAAATCTGAAATATTTGGGAAGCTAAAAGGGCTCCTCTTGGTTAGAATTCCCCAAACTCACAAAGTAAAGTGGGTAAATTTTATGAAAAAAAAATTAAAGATGGAGCTTGATTTTTGCATCAAAACTAGTTATACGATAGAGGTAATTTCATATGGAATCTATGCTGAGTCAGAGGGAGCATAGGTGTACGAGTATCTGGGAGCCCAGGGGATTTGGCAAGGTGTGATATTTGTTATGCCTGGTAAGATCTGACTTCCCCTCCTTTGAATTTGGCATGATCCTCTAATGCAACCTAAAAGGAAGCATCATGTGGCTTTCTGGGAGAAGCTGTGTGAATCTATGTCCTTTGCCACTGTGGTAATGTCTGGGAAGTCGGATGTTGAGAAGAAGTCTTTATCTTCCTGAATCCCTGAAAATTACAGAGAGTAAGAAGTAATCCTTATTTATATTAAGCTTTGGGATCTGAGGATATTTGCTATTATGGAATACCCCCTCCCACCTACTGACACTTGAAATTTGAACTTCATAGTGGCAGCCAATGACGTCCAGATCTTTAGCATCTGGGGACGTCAGTTGACATCGGGATCACCTGTGAGCTAATTTGTTGAGGATCTACTTGTTCCAGGTTATATTGTGGTCTGGTGTGTAAATAAGGAGTTGTTTCTCTTCTTGATCAGTGCCAGGCATGAAACAAACCAGTAAAACAGTGCTCACAGGTCAGTGGTGCTCGAGCTTTGCTGGGCCATTGGGAGGGGCATATGCACCAAAATAGAAATAACATGAAGTTTCCATGAAAAACACTGCTGAGGGTCAACCCTGCTGCACATAGTCACAGGCAAAGGCTTGCTCAATAGAACCCCTAAAGCTCAGGAAATAATGCCAAGAATTAATAAAGGAAAAGACATTCGATTAAAATGTTTCTGCACAGTAAAGAAATGGAAGAAAATCTTTTCTAGCTATACTTCTGACAGAGGATTAATATCTACAATATATAAAGAACTCAGAAAGCTTAACAACAAAAAACAACAACAAAACCCAACTCAGTTAATAATTGGGCAAATGAATTAAACAGACACTTCACAAAAGAAGAAATAGAAACAGCCAACAAATGTATGAAAAAATGATCAACATCATTAGCAATTAGGGAAATACAAATCAAAACTATACTGAGATTTCATTTCACAATAGTCAGAATGGCAGTCATCAAGAATACAAATACTAATAAATGCTGGAGAGGATTGTGGATAAAAAGAAACACTTTTACACTGTTGGTGGGACTGTAAATTAGTACAGGCACTGTAGAAATCAGTATGGAAGTTCCTCAAAGACTTGGAATGGAACCACCATAGGACCCAGGTATACCACTCCTCAGTATTTATTACTAAATAATTAAAGTCATCATACCATAGCAATACATGCATGCCATGTGTATAGGAGTATAATTCACAATAGCTGAACTGTGAACCAGCTTAGGTGTCTGTCAAGAGATAAATGGATAAAAAAATGTGATACACACACTCACATACACACACGCGCACACACACACTGGAGTTTTATTCATCCGTAAAGAAAAATGAGATTATATCATTTTCAGGAAAATGGATGGAACTAAATAGTATTATGTTAAGCTAAAAAAGCCAACTCAGAAGATGAAGGGCTGTTGATTTTCTCTGTGGATATGGGTGGTGGGGGAATCTCATGAAAATCAAAGGGAGATCACTGAAGGAATAGGACCAGGGCATGGGAGACAGGAAGAGAGGGGAAAGTGCTATATTGTTATATTGTGTGCCTGTACCGAGAGGTAACGGCAAATCTCATCATTGTGTACAACTATAATAAAACCCAATAAAAAGTATGGAAAAAAGAGAGAAAAAATGTCTTACTTGATCTTGTCTTGACACACAAGTGAAAGTAAATCAAGACAAGCAGGAGGTGAAAGGTATTTCGAGCGGGAGGAATATCAGTTAGAGGTGTAGACTAATGGAAAATTGTTTGGGGTACTGCAAAGCCATATTGTATTTGGGTCAGCCAGGTAGAAAAAGTCAGAGAGGTAACTAGACCTCCAGAAGCTGAGCTAGGGAGATTGAATTTCATTTGCATACTGTGGGATGCCCTGAAAGACTTTCATTCTATAATCTTCACATCCACCCTGTGAAGCAAGTGTCCTCACTCCTAATTTATTCAGACAAACTGAGGTTCCAAGAGGGCAAATGGAATGTTTTGATCTCTCCTAACTCTTTAGCAGCCAATTGAAACTTGAATACCGCTCTCTGAATGTTCCGACTTCTGATCTCACCTTCCCCCTTGGTGGGGTGTTTCCCTTCAAGATGGGTCAGGTGTTAGGACTTCTGTGCTTAGCTGACCCTACTGTTCACAGGGCCTCAGGCCATCCCTAGTCTGTGCTTGTGACACCCTGTGATCTCCCTTAAGATGTCCTCTTTGAGAGCACGTGATGTGAAAGCCTCTTCACTTGTTTCCTTACCCCCTTATTTCCAACCACTGTTTATCTTTATAACACTTACTACTTTTTGAAAATTTTCTTTGTCACTTATTCAAGTTTTCCCCTTTAGAATGTAATCTCTATGAAAACTGGACTATGGTTGGTTTTATTTGCCACCATATCTCCTGCATCCAGCATTCTTGAGGACGCGGAGATAAATAAACCATATTGTTGCCTGTATTACCCAGAGTTTATACTTTTAATATCTTTATTTTACTTCACTGAATTTCAGAAACACTCTGGAAAACATTTTATATTGGAGAAAACACACAGTTTCTGAAGAAAATACTCCCAACAAATTGACTGATGTGAGGGAATAAAGATAGCATTCTAGAATTTTAGAGTTTTTATGGTTTGGGTGTGAGGTGTTTCCCCAAAGTTCCTGTGTTGATGCAGGACTAATCAGAGTAAAAATGTTAGATTAAGAGAGTGGGAACCCAATCAGTCCCTCCTAGTTTGAATGGACTGACTGGATGATAATGTAGGCAAGTGGGATGTGGCTGGAGAATGTGGGTCACTGGGGTGTGCCATGGAGGGCTGCATCTTCCCCGTGGCACCTTCCACCCTGCTTCTTTCGGATCCCACCATGAGCTGAGCGTCTTTTCTCCACTGGCCCCTTGCCTCATGATGTGCTGCCTCACCTTAGGCCCAGAGCAATGGATTCAATTGTCTATGGACTGAACCTCTGAAACCAGAGGCCTCAAATAGAGTTCTTCCTCCTCTAAGTTCTTGTCAGTTATTTAGGTCCAAGGAATGCAAAAGCTGATGAAAATAAGACTTATGGGACCTCATGAATAATCTTGGCTCATGTCTTTGGTTTATAGATAGAAAACTGAAGCAGGGATTTTTAAGCACCATACTTAATGTAATTTAGGAATTTAGTTTTCCTGATTCCTGATTTGGAGTTTTCCCTGTGCAGAAAATTTAAAAAAAGAAAAACAAAACAAGGTTTCTTCTATTTAAATACTTAAGTACTTTTAAGGAACATTTTCCAAGGGAGTTGTAATGAATCATAATATCCACTTGATAATTGTTCAACCAAACAAAAGCCCCCACTTGAATTATGTTGAACTCTTTACTAGCTGACATGAACTGTGAAATATGAATGTTTATTTCTACTAATCTGCCTCTGAGGTGTTATTTGGATGCAATTGCACCTTTAGTCATTATTTTCAACCTACATATAAAATGCTCTGTTGACTCATGTTCACCTTTAAATTTAAAAGCTCAGATTTGCTTTGCTAATTAAAATTCCCACACTACTTGGACAAATGTTCAGAAGACAGATCTGTGTTTCTCATGGCAAACAAGGTCATTTGTGGAAGCACTAGGGCTTATTTATTCAGATCTGATTCTCTCATCCCACTGGGAATGCCAAGCACATATGATATGCATACAATGGATTTTCGAATCTCTGATGTCACATACACTTGCCTTCTGGGTACTGAGAGTGGAGAAGGATCTGCTAGGCCAGAGGTTTCTAGTCCATGGTATGAATGGGGTGGGTCATTAAGATGTCTTTTTTATCTGTTGGATCTTGATGAGTAATGGGATCCTGGGACCACTAGCTTTAGAGACTCCTAGGAGCTTTGGCAAGGTGTAGCCTGATGGTTGAAATCCAGTTAGACCACTGCAGGAGGTGACCAGAGTTGGAACATCAAGTTCCTCTTGTTCTGTGGAGTTAGAGATAGGAGCAGGGGACTTCATTCATGGGGACTGTGCTGCTCTTTGTGAACCAGATGCATGTAGAATCAAGGGAGGAGTTCATGTTCCCAGTGCCCTTGGATCATAACCTGGAACCCTGGGGGAGGGGTGGGAAGTGGAAAAGCTTCTGCAATGTTTGGAAGCCACACCTCTAGGGCCAGCTCTACCCTTACAGATAGGGGCATTCTGTCTTATTTGTGGTTGAGGAGTTCTTCTAGTCATAGTACTTTTATACCCTTTTTGTCCAAACTAACTGTAGAGGATAATAATTTTAATAATTCATGTGTATTTTCAAACGAGAATTTCCTCATTGTTTTGAAATGCTTTAAATGAAAATGTTTGAAGGCATTTGAAATCCATTCACATTGTCACACACAAATACACACACACACACACACACACACACTTTCCTCATTACTTCCAGCAGTGAAAAGAGAGCAAGGTCTTCTGGATTCTGTAAATTTAATTTTAGCTGTTGCCACATTTTGAGCAATTGTAAAAATAGTATTACATTTTATTATCACTTACTCAGGCAAAGACAGTTTTTAGTTGTGGCAACCATGAAAAATTTGAAAAGAGCTTCATTAAAAAATATCAATCAGAAATTGTGTGTGGCCAATTCAAGCATAAAATTGACTATAGAAAAGTTTGCATTCTAAAAGCAAGTTCAAGTTGCTTATTGTAATTCTTATGGGATTTTATCTGGACATTTCAAACTTGTTTAACATTTAATGTATTCCACAAGACTTTGTATTTTATGTTTCTTATTATAATTGTACTTTACACAGGAAACTAATGAAGTTCCCCCACTATTAGTGTTATTATACTAAATAATAGTACTGTGTTTCCTATTGCAGTAGAAATAAATCCTGTATTACACCATACCACACTGCAATAAATAATACTTTCATGGTTTCCTATTGTGGTAATAATAATGATCCTCCTTACAAGTGATTTACAGTTTATTTGGACAGAAAACCCTCACCAGCTCACACAACAATCTGGTGCATGAGTCAGATTATTTTCTGTCTTTGTAAAGAAGAGGACAGAGAAGGCAGAGAGCTTGAGTCTTCCCCACAGCCATGCAATATGCAAATAGCCTAGCTCTTTTGCTTTTTATTCCTGTGCTTTGCAGGCCTGTGCAAATTTGTCCGAGAAGAGAAATGACTCTGTCCAAACCAGAAAATTAAGATGATGCTGGTGATTATGACTATGCTTACCATTTTTATTATTTTTCAAAGACTATGTATTCCCAGAAATCCCTGCAAGGGTTCATCATAGCATTTTACCAAGCATGACAGGAGCAGGAATGGAAGACTAATCTTTCCTCGTATAGAGGACATTTTGCTTTGGGACAGTGAGGAACCTGGCTGATAGGAAAAGGCACTTCACTAAAGCTCAGAAGGGGGTACATGATTTGGGCCAGCAGGAGGTGACTAACTCAGGAGAAAAGCCATGCAGGCCTATGCAGAACCCAATTGCCAGGCCACGTGAAGCTCCAGGGTAGAACTGGGTTCTTCTACAAGTCAGCTACAACCCTTCTCAGGCTTTGTCCCATTGTGACTCTAAGATGCTAAGCTGTCTCGTCATGTTTCACCATCTCTCAAATCTGTCTTCCTCTCACCTTCACCATCTCTTCCAAGTACAAGCTGTGGCAGCTCCTTTGTGGGTCTCGCTGTTTCTTTCCTCTTTTTGTTTATTCTCTTTCCACCATCTTGGACAGCTATTCACGTCAGCAATTCTAGTGCACAGTGAATAGTCTAAACCCCTCTTGTAGCCTCCTATTGTTTTTCTGGTTAAGGCAGAAATCCTCAGAATGGACACCAGGGCTCCTTGGACTCAGTTTCTAATTGTCTCTCCATCTTCACAGGTCGCATGAGTTATCTTTTATTGCATCCCCCAGCACCTGCTTCTCACTGCCAATGGCCTCTGCTCATGGTTACTGCTCCATCCAGGTTTTCCTTCTCCCTTCTCATGACCTTGGTAACCCCCTCTCATCCAATGCAGCTACCTCGCTGTATATCTGCAGAGCCTCTTTCCCTGACCCCCTGAGTTAGTCGACAACTCTATCATCAGCTCTGAAAAGATGACATAACTTTTTCTTAATTGTGCTTTTCACATTTGCAATTTTTCATTTACTTTGCAATTATTTAATTTAGGTCTTTTTTTTTTCTCACCAGACCATTTAAGTTCTATGAAGAAGGTTGGTGCCATTTTTTTTTTATCTGATCATTGTGGTCCCAGGGTTCAATATTGGGTCTGGTCCAGGGTAAATGCTCAGTACATTTCAGCAGCTGCTTGTTACATTTTCTCTCTTAGTGGATTCAGTTGGTGCAATTCTGATGAGCTGCTTCTCATCTGTCACTTGTCCTTTCCCCAAATTTGGCTCCTGCGATGCCTGCTGTAGCAAACCTGGTTATTTCGGCCTGCACCTGTGTCCCACCACTGCCTCCTCTGGGTACAGGAGTTAGGAGTCAGCATGGTCTTGGAGACCCCAGTGCTGAGAATCAAGGCTTATTTCAGACAGAGCTTATGTCAGACTCCACTGGGCTCCAGAGGATCCAGCTTCCCAAAGGCTGTCTGGAGGCATCAAGCACTGAGGAGGGGTTGATGCACCATTGGGTGAATGGGATCAGTGTCCAACAAAGAGCTGGCAGGCAGATAAATCTCTCACCCTTTTGCCTTCTGAGGCAGTGAAGCACAGTGACCCATTCAGCTTTTCCAAGGATGTCCCCTGTGAACAATCCACCTTCTATATTTTTGTCTGAAAATCAGGCCAGTTTAGGAGTACCCATCTTAGATTTGTTTTCCCTCTTTCTTCCTCACTCTCCTTCTGGTCCTTTTTCTTATACCTTGGAATTGCACTCCCATAACAGTCAGCTGTTAATATTTGCTTTGGTTTCTTTTCTAGGAAACACGGGCTTATATTTTTTTTCCTTATAGTTTTAAATGATTCCTAATCATTATATTTTGGGGGCATCCATGTAAATAATCAGAAAATACTGGAGGTCATTTGTAAATTTTTTTAGTTAAATATTTATATAGAGCGATATACTTTGTTCCAGATCTCTTTGTTAGGTAAAGAATGCAGAGTGAGTTATTCTTGAATTTCAACAGGTCACTTTCAAGGTAGCGGAAGGGAAAGCAGACATATAAAGAAGTAATCTGAAGATCATAGTAAATGTTCACAAAAGAAATAACTAACTTTGCCCAGAGCTCTCAGGAGGGTTTTTCCAAGGACACTCACAAGTCAGATGACTCCTAAAGTATGAGATGGAATTTTCCCAGAAGACAACCTGGGTCAGAGAGGGAGAATATGGGAAGGCTATTTGGACAGAAGGAGAAACGAATACATATGTACAGAGATGAAGATCTGGGTGTATTTGGAGAAGCAGCAAGAGTGCATTTGAATGGCACGAAGCTGCAAGAACGTTAAACTCAGAGCTACAAAGAAACCTTAGCTTTTCTCTGGTCTGGCAATCACATTGTGAGCAATGCAGTTAAAAGCATGCATCAGAGTAAAATGAAGAAGACAACTAAGGGGCCTGGTAGAGATGATGGTTTTTTACTTATTCCCTGCTTTATTTTGTAGCAAGATGTCAGGCACTCTGAGCTGCCTATGTTCAGACATAGAAAGAAACTAATCCTGAACGTGGTGTTTTAGATCAGGTAGGGCATGGAGAGAGGCCCTGGTCACCAGCACATCTAGCTTAGCTGACACCAAAAGCAGATCTGTTTTTGATACTTCCTTCCTCTGTAGGACAGAATTATTTTCAGTAGTAATCATGAAATGGAATTAATATACTCCATTGATGAACTAAACTTTGTACTTGCCAAAAAAATATGATGCCTATGTTTCACATTCTACTTCATTGTTTGAAACTCTAAACAGAAAAAAAAAATTACACCATGTGATCATAGGCAATGACTGAATTGAAGCAGCTCTTTTTCTTCACCTTGGCCACTGTGTACTGTCCTTATCTACTTTTCACCTATTGGTTAACAACTGGAATAGGCATTCCTACAGAGGTTGGCAGTAGTTACCACATCTGTACCTGAAGTGAGTCCAGATGATTCCTAATCATTAAAAACTTACTCTCAGAATCAGTATATGCAGCTGGATCTACCTGTCAGGGAAAACTCGATGTTTGAGAGTTTTATTAATTCACTTGTGTTTTAATTAATGGACAAAAAGTGTGTGCCCAGGTGAATCTTAGGCACACTTCAACAAACTCAACAGTCATCACAGCAATTGTCTAGAACTTGAAACAACAATTTTGGGGACCACGTGTTTTCTCATTGACATAATTTAGCATTGCCAGCACATGGTGACAATAAACACAGACTGACCAGGTGTATCATTGGTTTGAAATTCCTTAAGACAATGCACTTCCTGATTGCCAGGGCAGACTGCTCCCTGTTCCTGCTCTGGGTGCCACTAGGAAGTTGTGCATGGATTCTGGAGCTGTAAGACCGTTCAGATCCGGTCTCTTCCACTTCCTAGCTGTGTGCTTTTTGGGATGTTGCTTAACCTCTCCCATGATCATAGTTTACACTTGAAAAAATGCAGCTATATCAGTAACTACCTATTAAAATTATAGTGTAGGCTGCATAAGTTGATACGCAAAGTGCTTAAATGAATTCCTGAAACAATAAACACTAACAAACATCTGCTGTTGAATTATGTGGTTTAAGAAGGTAAGGCCAGATACAGAGGAAGAATGAGCTGTAGCAGACACAGGGCTAAAGCCCAAGTTTGCCTAAATTTAACTGAGTTTTTTAGTCTCTAAGCACTATTGATTAATATCATCATGGTGGCAAGTTGAATTAAGGCTCAACAGGACCAGAAGGTTCAGAACTTTAAAGTATGAAAAAAGTTTTTCTGGGGAAACTGTTGTTTGCAATAGTTACCCATTAGTTTTCCAATGTTAACAAGATATATGAACTTCTCAGACTCAGTTTGGCTTGAGTTTGGTTTATAGTAAGGAAAATGAAATGACACATTTCCCAGCAGCCACTCACTGTCTGCACAGAATTGAAGCAGCAGCTCAGAAATCCATGTCTTGGCTTCTGCCAAGTAGAAATATAATGTGAGCTACAGATGCAAGCCGCATAGATAATTTTAAATTTCTAGTAACCCTATTTCAAAAAGTACAAAGAAAGGGGAAATAAAGTTTTATAATGTGTATTAATCCAATATAACAAATCATTATCAATGTCTAATTAACATAAAATTATTAATGAGATATTCTGCATTTCTTTTTTCTTATCTAGTTTTGGCATCCAGTGTATAATGAATACCAGAGCATTTCCCAGCTTAAATTAACCATAGTGCAAATGCTTACTTGGTGCAGGTGACTGATGGGTAATGTTTTAGATGGTGCAAATATAACCCTAAAAGGTGGCACAGACTGAGGATATAAACAGGTATAAGAAATGATTGATGGTTTCATGGGTCACTTTTATATTCTGGGTAGTTAAGTGAATTAAGGGATGTCAGAGGGTTCACAAACTTTGAAATACTTGTTATAATATAGATGAATGTAATTCCAAAACTATAACAAAGATTTGTACAAATATGCACTTAGAGTTTAATGTGAACAAAAATGGAAACATATTTTTTACTGATGTACAGATATACTTCCTAGGTTGATTCTATTTTAAGATATCTGACTATCAAGTTTCATTATATTGTACTTTCTGCTCTGCCAACCAGGAAGCTCATAACTTAGTTAAGCATTCTGCTGTAATGGTTATCTTTAGCCATTTTTTTCTACTCTTGGCTCTTGTTTATTTTTTGTTCTAATTATCTTTGCCTAAATAATTTAGTCCTAGTCATTTTTATTATTGCTTACTGAAAATTATTTGAGGAAAATAAATAATTTATAAAGGAATGAATGAATAAAGCATTCTGAAAAGCATCCCTTGCTATTCACTTCAGGCAGAATCTCGTGCAATATGAATCACAACCCTATGTGAGACATGACTTAGAGTTCGGTATTTTTAGGATAATAATTAAACCTCAGACTATAGCTTCAGAGATTTGTTAGAGCTTGGTCATGCTGAGGGGTGACCTAGTCTAACTCCCTTGTTTAACAGAGTCCAGAGCAGTTTAGCAACTTTTTTGAAGGCTGCAAAACAAGTACTAGTAGAGATGGCCTGTAGACTAATCTTCTAAAATAGGAGCTGCCTGTACATCTGTTTCAATAGATTCTGATAAGCTAATCTTCAAAGAATCAGTTCTTCTTGGTCAGTGAACAGAGACTGGGGAAATTTAAATCTTTGCTGGTATATCAGACATAGGGTAGCACAGACTTATCTATCATTTGCTGAGGACAAATTGTGCCACACCTGATTGATCTGTCCTGTGAAGTCTGAGTTTTCTGTCCCTTGTGATAGCACCATTATTCATGTAACATGATCCTCCACTGAAGTTTTCAGTATGTACATTGGTTTTATCAACTACACTTGATAAAACCACAAATATGATAATTGCTAAAATTGCTTAATATAATTTGACATTGGTTTAGAAGAAAAGACAGACATTCTCATCCACTACTGGGAAATTCGTTCAAGCCTTTTGAAGAGCAGTTTGCTAAAATAAATCTAAAGCTTTAAAAATGTGCATAGCCAATGATAAAAAAAATATAGCTTCTAGATATTTCTCCTAGGTCACCTTAAAGCCTCTGCTTATATAGTTACATCCCACAGAGTACTTATTTTGGTCACTATTTCTGATCCTTATCAGGACCTGGGAAGTAGGGTAGGTCCAGTGGTGTCCATTTTATACATTTTATACACAACAAGAGTCATGTAAGCCCAAATAGCTAGCCTGGAGTCACTCAGGTAACAGTGGGGAATGTGGGCTCAAATGCAAACATGTCTTTAGATTCAGCACTTTGAACATTATGGCAAGTGTTCTATAGGCTTTTTTTTTTTTGCCATCTTTAATATATTCTATGTTAGAAAAGAGGATAAAATCATGGCATTTGCAGGTAAATGGATGGAGTTAGAGAATATTATGCTAAATGAAATAAGCAATCCCCAAAAACCAAATGCCAAATGTTTTCTCTGATGAGGATGCTGATCCATAATGGGGAGGAGTCAGAGAGAGCATGGAAGAAAACTTTAGTTTGGGCAAAGGAGAGGAAACAGAAGGGAGGGAGCAGGGGATAGGAAAGACGGTGTAAATGAGATAGACATCATCACCCTAAGTACATGTGTGAAGACAAGAATGGTATGACTCCACCTTGTGCACAACCAGACGTGAAAAATTGTGCTCTATAAGTATACTAGGAATTGAAATGCATTTTTCTGTCCTATATAACAAATTAGAATGAATCAATAAAACATATTCTATGTGTAGGATTTCCAGCTAAAATGCAGGATAGCCAGCAAAATCTGAATTTCATAAAAATAGTGAATAAATTTTACTTTGTTTCTAAACATTACATGGATATTCATACAATATTTGGTGAAAATATATCTTCAAATTTTATTTGTTGTTTATCTGATATTCACATTTAACCAAGTGTCATATTTTTTTTCTGCTCATTCTCCAGAACGCTGAGTGTCAGCATTCTAAGCCTCAAGGTAATCAGAAGAATGGCAAGGATCATGGGAAATACTTGATCACTTAGTGTCAAGATTAGGCAAGGAGTACCAAGTGATGTTCCTTGGCCTATTTGAGTATCAAATTCATTCTACCTTGTACCCTTTGTTAAACAGCAGGTGTCTTTTAGAGACTATCTGGGTCAATGACCTTATCAGTCCCTGCCCACACAGTCCCTGCTGGTGTCTAAGCAAAGGAAGTCTGAAATGGCCAGATGGCAGCCACAGCCTCAAGTTCTATAGGACTTTTATTTTGTCTCCTGGTGGGGCATTTGGTTGAGAGGATGCCTTGGGCAAAGAGGAAGATGAAGCTGTAGGGTAGGCTCCCATACATGTGGCCAGCTCTTAGTTGTACTGCTTCAGGGGACAGGCACATTTCTATTTCATCTAAACCCATGCAGGGATGTTTGTAGGGAAGCAGATGACCCATTCTTTACATTTCTCAATCATCTGTTTGTTTTGGATCAAGAGAATGTCCAGCAACTGGAGAATATGACATTCGGTTCTAAATCATTGAGAATGGGTAGAAAGAATATAAAGGCCTCACTCAGGATTTCCCTCAAATAAGCTAAGTTTCAGGGACATTTCCAACTCTAGCATAGAAATGGAAATGTAAATCAGGGAAACCATGGTCAATATGAACTGCATGACCATGGTGGGCAATTTAGAGTCAGGCTGGAGCATGGGAAGAAGAGCAGAGGATACAAATTCAAACAGGTCTAACACGAAGCTAGGCTCTGCCATCATCTACCTCTCATATATTCAGCTTCCTCATTTGCTATCCTTAGCTCGTACCTGTCATCATGCTTCTTTACCAAATGATGAAGTTCAGTGACGTTTGTAAGATGTACATCTTACCATTTGCACCATTCCTGCCTGTTAGATGCTATCTCCCATCTATTGGAATCCTCAGATACCCTAGAGACAAGTATAATTCCTATCTAGGAAACTAACAAAGACAGGAAAAAGAATTAAGGGAGAAAAAGACTTTCCTATATTATCAGTTTTATGAATTGTCACATATATTTGATATAAAAATGGCAGAAGAAAAGACACTGGATCTCAGACCTGGAGTTAATAGACATGCTGGCTGTGGAGACCTGGTTGGTGAGAGTGAAGTGAAGTGAAGAGTTGAATACACATCGGGACTTCATGGAATTCAAAGTTCAGTGTGATAGTGTGTGTTGCTTTTTATGGGTATTCATTTGAAACTAGTAGAAATTAGAGCCAATAACCACACTTATTCTTTGGACTCAAACAATCAAGTTTTAGAAGAAAGTGCTATTTTAGTCAGCTTTTTTGCTGATATGACTAAAAAACCTGACCTGACCAGAACAATTTTAGAGAAGGAAAAGTTTACTTGGGAGCTCTTAGTTTCAGAGGTCTCAATCTATAGACAGCAGACTCCACTCCTCAGGGCTCAAGGTGAGGCAGAACAACATGGTGGAAGAGTGGCAGAGAGAAACAGCTCACATGATGATCAGGCAAGAGAGAGAGACTCCACTTACCAGATACAAAATATATACCCCCAAGCTATTCCCCCATTGTGGGCATGGGGGAATAGCTTGGGGGTATATATTTTGTATCTGGTAAGTGGAGTCTCTCTCTCCCTCGCCTGATCATCCAACCACTCAGTGATTCTCATCAGGGGGATTAATCCACTGATTTGGTAAAGGCTCTCATAACCCAATCATTTCTCCTCTAAACCTTCTTGCATGGTCTCACACATGAGGCAGGGGACACATCACATCCAAACAACAACAAGGGCCAAAGAACCAATCATTTTGGCTCAACTTGATGAGGCAGGAGTCATTCCCTTCATTTGAAAGGGAGAAGATATAACTAGGAGAAGCAAGTTTCCAGCTACTGAGAGTATTGCATTGCTAAAGCCCATATTAATTCCACTGTTTGTGTTCCTTCATTCCATTTCCTATACTTCCCTTCTGTGATAATTTGTATTTCTAAAGAATTTAAGAAATTAATGTTTTCACAGTGTGTTGTGGGCTGAATATGTGTGTCCTCCCTAAAGCCATTTGTACAAATCTGATCCCTCAGATGATGGTATTAGGAGGTGGGCCTCTGGGAGGTGATGAATCATGAGGGTGGAGCCCTGATGAAAGGGATTAGTGTCCTCAGAAGGAGGCTGACCAGGGCTCAATTCCCTTCCACCGTGTAAGGACAAAGCAAGAAGATGCTGTGTATGGACCAGAAAGTGGGTCCTTACCAGACGTGGAAGCTACTGGTGCCCTGATCTTAAACCTCCCAGCCAGGACTGTGAGAAATGAATGTTGTTAAACCACCAAAACTGTGGTGATTTGTAACACCATCGAGAGCTGCATACGACACAGTGAATCTTGGCCTATGTGCAATGTGGGCTTGGGTTGAGCACTTAATACCTGTGCAATGGAATTAACTAAAAGAACAGCCTGGTCACGTTCCTAAAACAATCAAATTGTGGTCCATAACCAGGGTTAAGGGTCCACTGTGCTGAGCTTGTCTTCTACAGAAGACTTTTTGTGTCCCTATGTCAAGTTCTAAGAGCTGCTATTGAATACCAAAGTCGAGCAGTTCTATGACGTTGTGCAATAGAACTAAAAACATACGCTCCTCTTGAACTGTTTTCCAAATTACTTCACAGTTCCTTTGTGATTTTTAAATTAAATTGAATTAATCTAATTTAAATCAGTTGCTCGAGTTTTTGTCGACAATCCCATTGCACAGTCTACATTGTTTTATCCCATTACCATATTATCCCCAATTCTCATTCAGCCTTATTCCTTTTTCACTGCTATTATGTGTCCTTCTGGTGATTTTTAAAAATTAATTTACTTTTTAGAGTAAATAGACAATTTATAATTGTATTAATTTATGGGCTACAAAGTGGTATTATGCTTTATGAATACAATGTGGAATAATGAAATCAAGCTAGTTAATATATCCATCACCTCAAATACTTGAATTTTTTGTGGTAAGAACATTTGAACATTTGAAATTTTAGCCAGTTTAAAATCTACAATAGTCTATTACTAACTAAATTTACCACATTGTGCAATAGAACTAAAAACAGAACAACATAAAAATGTATTTCTCCTGACTGAGATTTCCACCCTCTGGGCATGATCTTCCTGATGATTTTTAATGGTAGCACCAAATATATTCAGAAAAATTCTGCACATGCAGTTGTTAGGAGAAGGCTCTGATTACAGGTACTTGTCATCTCTCTCTCTAAATTGGTATTGTTTTTAATGCTATATGTAGGTGAGGAACTAGTAAAGCCAAATGAACTAAAAATTCTGCTTCCTAGGGTCTCAAGAGGTGGATGGAAGGGTGGTGAAGACCTATGCCAAACATCTGCAGGTGCTAAATCCACATGGGATCCAGATACTGATGGAACATTCGGTGCCCATTTGATTTTGCCTGGGAGAGTCAGTAAATATACTCTAGAGAAAGAGACATATGAAGAGGGTCTTGTAGATTAGATAGTATTTTCATGATAAAGGCGTTGGGGAGGAAGATCACTCTCATGTGCTTGGGGATTGGCTAACAACAATGGCCTAGCTGGAGCAGACAATTCCTGTGTCCCCTTGGGTGGAAGCAGAAGATGGTAGTGTGAGCTGCGGAAGACAGAAGGGGTGGGGTGGGCACAAACCATTATAGTAATATCAATAACAATAGTTTAAATTTTTTATAGTTCTTTACAAAAAGCTGCAACATCAAGCCAAATATCTATTGAGAGCCTTCTGCATGGTGGATGCCTCATGCTCAGTGGTGGGTATGGCTTATATAAATTTAATTTAGTTTTCCTGATTGACTGTGAAGGGGATGTACCCACAGGATTCTCAATGTGCTGAGGAAGAAAACACCCAGGAGTCTAATGGGTGATTCAAGTTCATGCAGCCAGGGAGGGGCGAAATCTGCACATGAACTGAACTTCACACTCCAAGATGTGCCCCATTTGTCAACTGTGTGCATACAACACCACAGTTATTTCAGAGGCCCTTGGCCTGGGCCTTGAAAGTTGGAGGCTGCACCCCAAGAAGCAGAGGAGTAGGTTAGACAGGCTTGGCAGCAAAGACACATGAGTATTCGTTTCATTTATTTCGTCTCTCCTCTGTCCTGAGAGCTATCATGGTTTAAATAGGAAAGGTGACAACTGTCAGTTTTGATGGTGCACTCAGTGAGCACTTGATTTTTCCCAGAAGAGTCAAGAAATGCATAACTGAGAAAATGGTATTTGAATGAATATCATTTCCCCTATAATTCCTGGAAGGACGTAACTCTGATTTTATCTAATTTATTAAGTGTTTATTTCATCTCTATTCTATTCCAGGAGCTACTCTAGCAGCACTAGTCCTTACATGCAGGAGGCCACAGTATGTCTTTGAGAAAGAGGTCGCCATTAGACAGAGTCAACAGATGATCATCTCAGAAACCACCAGCTAGGTTTGAATTCTAACACCCACACTTTGTAGTTGGGTGGCGTTGGGAGTGTCACTTAACCTCTCTGACCCTTGGCGTCTCCATCTGTGCAATGGAAAAGCTACTGCTCTATGGATTGCAGGGTTGTGGGAAAGATTGGAGTTTGTATATTGACGTGATTTGTGTAGGGCAGAGAGTGGATGCTAACTGTTGTGATTATTACTTTGGTTCTCCTGATCTAGTAAAGGATAGTGAAAGGGAATGACTGGATGGTTCCTCCTCCAGAAGTCAGGTGGTGGGACAAGGCCATGGGGCATCTGCGAGAAGGTTTCAGAGTGCCCAAAGTGCAGGGACCCTGGTGGCTATCTTGTGCCTCTCACCAATCACTCTACCAATGAGGACACTGGGCACAGAGAGGGGGATTGCTTTTACATATTTGTTAACAGTCTGTTCCTTCCAGCTCTTGACAAGAGAACATGGTCCTCTAGTGAAAAAAAAAAAAAAAGATCATAAAAGAGTTAGGCAAGGGGGTGGCAGACACCAGGTAAGTGCTGCATAGGGACAGAGGAAAGAACAGGTGGGGACACATTACCCACATTCCTCAGAGAACAAAAAGTACTGACTGATAGCACAGTCCGACAGCCCATAAAGAAAAGGAAACATGCATCCATATGACCTTCAGGATGACTCCAGGGGAGGGAGCCAAAGTATCAAAGAGGATACCAGGTGCAGCCTGGGTGGGATTCCAGGATGCGTGATGGCTGTGTCTTTTCTCTCCAGACATCCTGGTGATGATATTGGTCCTCTAAGAATGCAGACTAGATTAGTGCACCACATCAGACCAGGTGCCCAGAATACCATGGAAGAAATCGATAGCTCATTTTGGAAATCAAACAGAACACGCAAGTCAGGAAAGCAAGCTAAAAAGGAAGTTTATTTCTTCCTGTTTTTGTTTTTTTTTCCTAAAAGGGCTGGAACTTTTAGTTTCTGCAATCTACCATTAAGATTTTGCTTCTCAAAAGCTTGCCACCTCTTTGTTCACAGTCCCTTCTTTTACTTTGAGCTTGCAGAGTAAGGACCACCCTGGGCATGCAAATAGTTCAAAGTTCAAAGGCAAAGTGATCACATCTTTTTCAAGCCTGAAAGGTGCATCATGCACCCTGTGCAACCACCTTAGGTGAATCCACCTAAAAGTCTACTTCTCTCTGGTGTGTTTAAGCCAGTGGATGTGAATACTGAGATACTGGGGGCCACACACTCTGATAACACAGATGAACTTCTCTCCCTCACCTCCCAATCTCCACCCACCTTCCTGCCTATCTCTAGACTGGTAGTTCTTCAAAGACTATGGCTGCTCTTGTCCACACCACACAATCGGTCAATAGAGACTCTTGTAAGTTCTTCATGTATGTCCAGATCTAGCCCACTCATCATCTCCAGTGGTATACTAGTTAGAGCCACCACCATCTTACTCTGAACCTCTGCATTCATCTTTGCCCCAACTTGGAAAAGTTTGTTTTTGACCCTTTAAATAGGTAAGGATATCATGTCACTCTTACACTCCAGGTCCTGCAATGACTCCTCTTTTCTCTGGGGTAAAAGACAAAGCCCTTTCAATGGTCTGCAGGAGTGTGTCTAATCTGGTTCCTCTCTATATCCTCTTCCCTGCTTCCCCAAGCTCATTTCCACTTCAATTATGCAGTCTATTCTGTTGTGTGGCTATTTAGCTGCATGGACCATTTGTACCAGTGCAGCCCTAGGAGTGAAGACATTGCGTGCAGAACTTGATGTCAGGGTGGATGCACTTACTCTGCTCTTTGCTATTTTGGTATCTTAAGGAGGTTAACTGACATCTATAAACTTCCAATGGAAATGGAAGAAATAATATCTCAGTGCTTAGTGAACTAAGAATTCTAACATTGTAAAGGATGATTCTCATTTGGAGTAATCATTCATATCCCTAGAAATTGGGGAAAATGCAAAGATGTAGAGAAAGGGCTCTAAGTTTGTTTATTTTAAATATGAAACACCTTTCCTCTATTTTTAGCCTGTTATAAAAAGCAGGGAATCTTGAAATTCTATAAAATGGTGAGATCTACATTAACAGTGTCCACCACTATCCATGTCCTTTCCTTTCTGCATTTTAGGCTGACTAGACTTTCTAGCAATCCTGCCACTGGGTAGGATCATGTGAAGAGTCCTGGCCCATGAAGCAGGAGGGTGAGGGTGCTGTCTGTTTCTAGGTTGAGATGGTGGGAACTTCCCACACAATTCTCAAGGAGGTATTATCTCCTGTGAACATTACAGAGGAGATCTCAGATTGAGTTGGCATAGTACTGAAGAGTTCCCCAGATAGAGGCCAGCACTGCACTAGTGAGAAATAAACTTTCCCATGAAGTCTCAGGTTTTGAAGTTTTCTTAAGGCAGCACACTAAAGGCAATTCCCAGGAATGCAGGAGTCTGGATGCTGAAACTCTAAAGCCCTCTTACCTGATTCCTGATACCAGGCTCCAGGAAGAGTCTTTTGTTTACCCCAAACACATTTTGACTTCTGCTGGTCTTCACGAAGACATAACTTTCTGTTTAGAGTCTCTATTCCTGGGAAAGAGATTGTTCTGAATCTGCACAATGCAGTTTAAGTGTGATTGTATGGTGTTTTGGTTTTTTTCTGATTGTCCCCCCCACCTTTTTTTTTTTTTAGTATACTTCAGCATAGTCAATGATAACAGTGTCCTTCCTTCCTCAGGAATGATACAATACTTTAGAAATCTTTAGCCCTCCAATTACTCATTACTCATCCCACCTTTGATTTTTTTTAGACTATTACTTTCCCATTGTTTTTTATACTCCTAAATTGATCAAAATCACTGTTGGATTCATTTGTATTCGTCAAATTAATTACAGACCCAGCCGGCCCTGTCTCTCAAAAACTTAACAGTGTGGAAAAACACCAAGGTTTCATGCTTTCTTTGTCTTGGTAGGCTCCAAAAGGTAGACAAGAAAGGGAAATGCTGAAGTAAATAATGCCCAACTCATTTCCTGAACTCTTAGATAAGATGTTCTTCCTTCCATGGAAAAGTTGAGGGACCAGGAGAGAACAATAGAGTTACACTTAAGGAAGTCCCTCTGCATGGAAACATGAAGCCAAGGGAAAGTAGTTTCCTCTGTACCAACTATACCTGCCCTGCCAAGAGTTCATCAAAAATTCATCTAGATTCTAGGCCAATTTGTGTGTGTGTGTGTGTGTGTGTGTGTGTGTGTGTGTGTGTGTGTGTGAGAGAGAGAGAGAGAGAGAGAGAGAGAGAGAGAGAGAGAGAGAGAGAGAGCATGTGCGCACGCACACATTGCATGCATGTGCACTTTATAAGGTGGTATGTGGTTACCTAAGCTAATAGGTAGTTTCTACAATTTTTTTTTTGTACTAGGGATTGAACCCAGGGGTGCTTAACCACGGAGCAACGTCCCCAGCCATTTTCAGTTTTTAGTTTTGTGATTCTTAGGGCCTCGCTAAGTTGCTGAGGCTGGCCTTTAACTTGTGATCCTCCTGCCTCAGCGTCCTCAGCCACTGAGATTACAGCTACACCCACTGCACCCAGCTACTTATGGTGTAAGTACTACAAATGTTTCTGCTCACCAGAGGTCTCAGTTTCAACTCTTCACTTTCTGCATCTCAAGTTCTAGAATCTAAGAGTGGATATTCAACACCAGTTGAGAGTTTATGAGTTGAGCAATCTCTCTTGTTTACTTGAATACTCAGCTATGAGTTTGAAGGAATAGTTTTATAGTTTTCTCTGGAAATTGTGGGCATTTTGAAGCAGGGTAGTTTGCCACAGTGGTAACCAGGCCACCACGTTGTTGGCAGCTGGAGACCACATTCAGGCATTCAGCACAATAATGCTTCCTACTTCATGCCTGGTCCTTAGTTGTGCCTTTTGCTTGTTTTTCTCTTTACTTTTGTTGATTGTCTGACATGTGACATGTTTGTCTGTCTCTATTTCACCACCTTTTGGCTACCCTTCCCTCTCTTTCCACTCCCTTGCTTCTGTGTTATTCTTTCTTGGCTTCCTTATCCCAATTTTATTTCCTTATTGAAAGAGTTTATTAGTTTATTCCCAGAGTCTAACTAACTCAATCCCTGATGCAGAGTACAATTCAGTGCATATCTCTTGAAAAAAAGGGAATATACTCCTTTTTTCCTTTCCTTTTCTTTTTTTTTTTTTTTAGCAGAGGTGATATCTGCTTTGGACCTACGCTGACCTGTGTCACCCCTTAGAAGAGGTTTCTACTGCTGTACCATTCTGTTCCTTCCACCATTGCCACTGCTATGACTTCAGTTGCTCAAACACCTTTAAAACTTACTCTCTGTCAGAGAGTTTTCTACAATGTGTGCATAAACTCTTCAAAGCTGAGTAATCATTGCAGACAAAACATACATTTCTCCTTTACTGCTGAAGAAATTGAGAAGTTGAACACCTTGTGATACCAGTGTTGATCATCTGGAGACAATTTCACTTCCTCCTAAGGGGACATTTGGCAATGCCTGGAAACATTTTTGGTTTTTACAACAGGGGTGTGGGCTCTGCTGGCATCTTCTGGGTAGAGTCAAGGGATGTTGCTAAAGCATAGGACAGTCAATTAAAATAAAAATTATCTACCTCAAATGCCAAAGGGTTTAAGATGAGAGAACCTGGATAATATAGAACACACAACTTTCTTTTCTTCACATTTAACTGCATTAGACTTTTTTTGTACATCTTATGTTTTAAAAATAAAACACATTGTTTTATTTTTATTTATTTTCTATTTTTTATATATAATCTATATTTCTTTATCTCTTAATCTGTGAGTTTGGGTAATTTATACTTGTGAAAGTTTTGATATATTTTGTCTTAATTTACAATAGCAACCTGATCCTTGTACCTTTTATCTCCTTTAAATGCTTACTGTCTATATGAGAGATCATCAATCCTTGTGGTTAATGAAGGAGACATAGTGAGATAGTATTAATTAAAAATTAAATATTTTGGAGGAGGATAACCTTCCTTTTTGATCCTGCCTATAAAGTGAGGTGATTGGACTAGACAACTTAAAATTTTTAATTAAAATTGTTATTTATTTATTTAGTGTTTGCATCATAGACATTGCTCTGCAGGTCATTGACTATTGACATACTTCCTCCTTCTCACACGCAAACCTTTACACAGTTTTGCAGACAGAATCATAGAGTTTGTGGGCAAGGCCACTTGTGAGCTAAAGTATTAGGAGTTGGTGTGTGATTCTTCATCATCTCCTTTCCTGCCAATAACAATCAAATTTTCTCTGAGATGATAGAGGTTTAAGCAGTCTGAAATTCTGGTGACTATCCAGAAGAGACCATAGATGACACCTCATGCAAATACAAATAAGCATTTGTTGTGTCAAGCCATTAAAAGTCCTGACACCACAGTCTTTCTCTTTATTTGAATGTGGGGAAGGAGGGTATTAGGGATTGAACTCAAGGGCACTTGACCACTGAGCCACATCTCTAGACCTATTCTTGTATTTTATTTAGAGACAGGGTCTCTCTGAGTTGCTTAGCACCTTGCTTTTGCTGGGGCCAGCTTTGAACTTGTGCTCCTCCTGCCTCAGCCTCCCAAGCCACTGGGATTACAGGTGTGAGCCACAGTGCCTGGCCCCATAGTCTCTCTTATACCTTTTATGTGTCATTGTTAGCTGAGAGAAGTTTTGCCCCAGAATTCTTCTTAGGTTTATTGAGGTTTAGCTGACAATTACAAATTGTATTTACTTGAGGTGAGCAATTTAACAATTTGATACCTGTGTACACTGTGTAATGATTGCAGCAATCAGATAAATGAACTTGCCTGTCATATTTGTAGAAGAGAATGGCAGGAACAGAGAGGCTACAGAACTGGTCAACACCTTCTTTGTGTTCCTGCATCACTTAATTCTTTCCTCAGTTCTAACGTGCCCAACTGAATCGTAGTGTATAACTTTACATTTCCATTAGGCTGGGATCCTCATTCAGGGTCTTAGTCAGGAAGATTCCTTGTTCTCCTCTGTAGCCACAGACCTGACATGGCATTAGGCACAGAGAAGGTTTGTGGACCTTGAGCAAAATAATATATATGTGACTAAACAAAATCAACTGACACAGGATCTTACCTCCACCTGTATGTTCACTGACACTAGATTGAATGAATGAACAAATATCTAAAAACATGGAAGAATGAGTGAGGGCACTGTGGACCAGTGAAGAGGGTCAGAAGTTACAAGTGGTACACAGGACCCTAATATTGAGAGTGAGAGTCTAAACTTTGTATATTAAATGATGCACCTGATAGTGTTAAATTTGGCCACGGTAAGAAAGATATCCAGAAACCAGCAGCCACTCCCTGGTGAAAGTGTCCTTGGAGGTGGTGGGAGGGGGGTGGGAGTTCTCTGGGCTCATGAGAGAACAGCATAGATATTGGAAAGGAAGTGGCTATAAAGCTTTTTTATAAATCTAAGTTTAAGGAAAGTAGTTAAATCTGGAGGAGCACATGGGTGGAGAAGAGGGAGGATTATACTCTTGGAGTTGAAAGAACCGATCAGGTATTCCAGGGTCAGCAGAGAGTCTGGGAGGAGGCTGTGTTATAGGACCTAGGCCAGTAACTTGGTTACGGGGTCCAACTTCCACACAGTCCTTGCTTAGCCATCAGGACCACTCCCCTGGTTTAGGTGGTTTTAGGAAACAAAAGTCACATCTATGCTTCCTACCAGATTGCAGATGAGCCGGCATTCCTGATGGAGTTTCTTTTCTGGGGGATGGAGGGTCCTTCTCTTTTCTGCACAGCCTTTCCTGAGCCTGGCTGGCAGGGTTATTTTTAACTTTAGCTTGTGAAACTCATACTCAGGGATTTTCTCACTTTTCAGTAGGAGTCAGACTTTACACCCCAGCATGCAAGTTTTTAAAATGGCAGAATTACACAAAGGGCTTGAGAACATGCCTGAAGGGTAAGAGCAGGCTTTGCTTTTGATGGTTGTGATCTCTGGGCAAAATCCATCATCATTATCATCAAAATCATTCCAAACATTGTTGCGCGAAGCACTATGCTAAGCACATTGAGTCACTGAACACTGAGGTAGTTACCTTCACCTCATTTTACAGATGAGAGTACTGGCTGGTGTGTCACCCTAGGATGAAGTACAGCTGGACAGAGCTTTTGTCCCACACCCTTACCCAGGGTCCTGATGTACAGGAGCATCCCTGAAGCTTTGCAGCAATAGTCTATGTTCTTGGTTATATAAGAAGTGGGTGAAAGTCCCTCTGTTCACCATGAGTCCAGCACACCTTAACTCACTGGCAATCAGTAAAATCAAATTGATGCTTTCAGGGTGAGAAGCTTCAAAAGAAGCATAAAGAAAAAGAGAGCAAGAATCGGAAGGTATTTTAGAACCAGAGATTAGCACCTTCGTATATTCCAGTAAGAAAATAATTAATTGAAATGATGTCAGAGAATGTTTCTGTGGCTCAGTGTAGTCAAAATCGTCAAAGAAAAAAAATTAATAAAGTAAAAATCCTTTTAAACTAGTAATGAAATGGAAAATTTTGTGAATACTTTCTAAGTACTACCAGGATATTTTATATGTATTTTCAGATGAATTCTTGTTAGAACTTGAAAAGTAGGCATCAGATATCCCCGTTTTATAGAGAATGAAAGTGGGGCTCAGAGATGTCATGTGACATCTGGGTAAAAAGAAAAATCCTCACCTCTCTGATTCCCAATGAATCGACATTCATTGAGCCCTTGTATTTAAGAAATAATCTTAAAGATTTTAACATAGATCAACTCATTTAATCTCCACAGCAACCCCAAGAGGTAGTTTTGTTATTATTTCTGTTTAAAATGAGAACATTAAGGGGGGTTAAATCCTAACTCTGTCCCAGGTTACCATGTGGCAGAGGCAGGATTTGAAACCAGGTACCTGGTCCCAGAGCTTTGGCTCTGTGACATTTTATGCTCTTAAACAAGAAGCAACTGTAGCAGTGATTATGATGAAAACTAATGATGTAACTAAGTCACATTATTATGTAATTAAGTTAAGAAACTTTTGGTAATAAGAATTCCTCTTATATGGTTTACTCAGACTTAAAAGGATAGTAGGGAGAGAAAGTCAGACCAGGTCAGAATTTCCTATAGGGAGATATGGGATGAAGAGGAGAGATGGGAGAGGAGAGAGGGTCTGGACGAGGCTTTGCTTTTGATGGTCGTGATCTCTGGGCAAAATCCATCATCATTATCATCAAAATCATTCCAAACAATGTTGCATGAAGCACTATGCTAAGCTCGTTGGTGTACTCTATTATAGACTTTGGAAAAGTGCCTAAGTAGATGCAGAATTGGTTAACATCAACAGTGGAGGAGTCTGGAGCACAAGGTACAGAAGATATCAGGAGAATATCATCACACGGGAATTATAAGAAAATGTTTAAAAGAGGCACAGAGTTTGAGAGGCAGTGGCTTTGGGACTGGTGGAACTGAAGACAACTTTCCCAGGTTCTCAAGGATGCAGGAAAACCCCATCTACTAGCTTTCTGCTTTGATAGATCAATGTTATTCAGTTTCAAATCAACCAACACTTACAGGACATTGCCTCTAAGTTTTCATCAACCTTGTTTTCTCTGTGATACTGTTTTCTCCTTAACCATGCCCTGCTCTCTTGTGGCCAAGTACCCAGGAATAGGCAAATAGGGAAAAAACATGAGCATGTTTCCAGTGACTACTGTGGGCTACTATCTTAGGTACTTAATGTAACTCAGGCCTAGAATAATCCACACTACACAGTGAGGATAATTATCCCAATTTGAAGTGAGGTGAGTGTTATGATTTGGATTTGGAATGTCCTCTAAAAAGCTCATTCATTGAAAGCATGGTCCCTAATGCAGCAAGGTTTAGAGGTGGGAATCTAGGAAGTTATTTAGATCTTGAGGGTTGTAAATACATGAGTGGATTAATCCCTTTGATAGATTAATAATTTGAATGTACTACCAATCTGAATGGGTAGTAACTGTAGACAGGTGGAGGGTAGCTGGAGGAAGCTAATCACTGGGGGTGTGGCCTTGTGGATGGTAGGTATCTGTCCCTGGCCTCTTCCTCCTGTAATCTCTCTCTGTGCTTCCTTGGCTGGCATGAGCTGGGTAGCTTTCCTCCACTACGCACCTTTGACTATGATATTTCTGCCTTGGAACCAGCCAACCACAAACTGAATCCTCTGAAACCAATGACAAAATAAATCTTTTCTCTTCTGGTTGGTCTTGTCAGGTATTTTGCCACAGCAATGCAAAGCTGACTAACACAGTAAGTCTCAAGGAGGCTAAATGACTCCCCAACCTCATTCAGCAAGATGGTTCCCTCCAGAGGTAAAATAATTTTCCCACGAAGTTTATCATGAGGGTGGATGACTTTTTCACCTTTGTTTAGACCTTGTTGGCTCCAAAGTTATGCTGTTTCCTTTGTCCTGTCTTCACGGGTCCCAGAGCCTGTGCCCTTCATATCCAATGCAGAGCTGAATTCTTCCTGGGAACTTAATAAATACTTTTCTTGATTGTATAATGGAGAGATGACTAAGTGTAACACCTGGATGGGACTTCACCATTTTTTCCCCCTTCTGTGTGTCCAGAAGGAGGCTCTAGATATCCTGGACACCGAAGCCAGTCAAATACTTAGATTAATTCAGTTCATGATTTTACACCTAATGACACTCTTTCTACATGATGCCCTCCCCAACTCTCAAGGCCCCTCTTGACAGCTGTGTTCATCTTCTTATTAGACATTCCTGCCAGGTGCTTCTGAAGTGATGGAGTAAGTACAATGATCAATGCAAGTTCTGAGCAGATAGTTAATTCCGTCACAGAAAGGTCACAACTTTTCTGGGCCTCAGTTCCTCTTCAGGAAAATGCTAATGCATTTGTGAATTTTAATAAAATGTCCTCAAGTGAGTCTGTAGGTTTTCTTTCTACCAGAAGGGAAGACAAATTGTGAACTCTTTATTTATTTTCTTTTTTTACAGTTTTCTTGAGATAGAATGGATACATAAAGAAGTGTATGTTCAGTGTGTACAATTTGATGAGTTTAGATGTATGCAAACACCTGTGATACCACCACCACAATCAGGGGAATAGATTATACCTCCCAAAGTGTTCCTGCTGCAAAAGTAATAACACAAACTAAAATCAAAGAGAAATGGGAAACTGAGAAATCCTGAGATTTGGAGATAGACACTTGCTTTGGAGTCCTGGATGTGTCTAAGTTGGATCACTAAATATATTTCTAATTTTCCAAAGTCTCTGTTTCCTTAAGCAAGATAAAACAAAAATGAAAAAACAAAATTAAGAAAGAAAGAAAGGAAAGACAATTAAAAGAAGAGTTAAAAACTAACCTTCAACATCCCAGGTGAATCGGATCCCCCTGGGAGCTCTGTGGTGAACATACATGGTTTCTAGCCTGGCCTGGCACAGTTTTCAGGGGTTCTCCACCCTCGTTTGTGTCTCTCTGCCAACTTTTTGCACAGCATCAGGCTCACATCCAAGCATGGGTTAGATTCTGCTCCTCTCTGCTTATGGCCCTCTGACTGAGGTAAGTCACTGTGGTGGTGAATTCCCAGGATATAAAGCTGGTGCCTGCAGTGTCTGATGGAGTCAGGTCCCGAGCCTCTGCTCTACCTGGTGTTCCTCACCTCTCTTTCATCCTTGCTCCCCAATACAGTGCATGACTAGGGTCTTCTGGGAGGTAAAATGGGAGGTGGTGGAAAGGCCATGAGATCTTTGAAGCTACACTCGCCTGGTTTAGAACTCATTTCTGGCCCTTGTCCACCTTGGGAAATTTACATAGTTTCTCCAAGCCTCAGTGTTTTTAGTAAGATATTTTTGCTGCTGTGAACTAAAGAATTGACATTCTGAGGATGAAAATTTTATTTGGAGCTCATGGTTTAAGAAGTCTCAGTCCATAGATGGCTGACTCCATGACTCTTGGCTCAAGGTGAGCATAACAGCATGGCAGAAGGGCATGGAGGAGAAAAGCAATTCAGTACATGGCCACCAGGAAATGGGGAGAGAGAGCAAGAACTCAACAAGAACAAAATGTAGGGCTGGGATTGTAGCTCAGGGGTAGAGCACTCCCCTAGCACAGGTGGGACCTGGGTTTGATCCTCAGCACCACATAAAAAAAAAAAAAATTAAAAAGGCATTGTGTTGTGTCCATCTACAAAAAAGATATTCATTCTCTCTCTCTCTCTCTCTCTCTCTCTCAAAAAAAAAAAAAAAAAAAAAAAAAAAAAAAAATGTAAACCCCAAAGGCATGCTCCCAGGGACCTAGCTCCTCCAGCCATACCCTACCTGCCTATAGTTACTACCCAGTTAATCCCCATCAGTAGATTAATGCTCCTCTCTGCTTAGGTTAAGGCTCTCATAACCAATCATTTCACCTCTTAAAGTTCTTGCATTATCTCATAAATAAGCTTTTGGGGGACACCTCATATCTAAACCATAAAACTCAGTTTCTTGATGTGTTAAAAGGGGATAGCAACACTTCTTTCTGGATGGCGGTTCACACAGCACCCTGCCCATTGAGATAATTCTAAGTCTGTATTGTTCCTTCCTCCTTCCCTGGCTATTATTCTACAATAACAAAACAACAAGGTGACACTCAGTTTTGTTACTGTTGTCTCCCCGGGTGCCTAGCACAAGACCTGGCCAAATAGGATTAAAATGACATTTTCAGATTGCCCAGCTGAATTCTGAAACACCAGGGATGGTGTCTTGTTACCTACTGAATTTCTAGTTCCTGCCATGCGTATCAGGAACAACCCTTTCTCCTTTTGGGGGGTTCTCTGCAGTGGCAATCTTGGAGACAGAAAACAGGACAGGCATAGCTGAGTGGGGGATGAGAGATAGGGCACAGGCCACACATAGGGGAGTTTTGGACTCATAACTTTTAGAAGTGGTGTATTAGTTTTCTATTTCTACACAGTAAATGACCCAAAATTTGGCGGTTAAGAACAACACATGTTTATTAACTCACAGTTTCTGCAATTCCAAGGTCTGGGAATAGCTTAGCCAGAGCTGCTTCAGAGTCTCACAGAGGTTCCGCAGGTCAGGGCTGCATTTTTATCCAAGGCTTCGATGGTGAAGGACCTGCATCCAAGCTCATGCTAGTTGGCAGTATTGCATTTCTTACGAGCTCTTGGACTAAGGGCCTCAGCCTCTTGCTGGCAGGAGGCCAGAGACCACCTGTGCATGTCCTGTTTGTCCCTGTAGATCCAATTTCTACCTGCTCTGCACTGCAGGAGGCCAGCTTTATGCAGCCCACCCACTGAGCTCTTGGTCCTCCAGCTTTCCCTTGGGTTTGCCCAAAGGAAGGCACTGGGAGGAAATGTAGGAAGGGGAGATTGATTCTGTTTCTATTTCCCTGGATCTCAGGCCAGCGCAAGTGCCAAATGATGAGCAAAATTGTTTAAAAGAGGTAGAAGTATAACCAGGGGCATTATCTGTTTTTAACTGTTTTGGAATGCCCACAGTGGCAAAATTTTGTAAGCAATGAGCTATAACATCTTTAGTTTTTTCTCCGGCATGAAGGGAGCCCATCAAAAATCCAGAAGAAGTATCAACTGTAACATGCAAATATTTTAATTTTCCAAATTCTGGCAAGTGTGTGACGTCCATCTGCCAAATATGGTTAGGTATCAATCCTCTAGGATTGACTCCAAGATTAACTTGTGGTAAAAAGGTCACACAATTTTGACATTGTTTTATTATTTGTCTAGCTTGTTCCTTAGTTATTTTAAAACGCTTTTGTAAAGTATTAGCATTGACATGGAACTTTTTATGAAAATTTATAGCTTCTTCTAGTGTAGAGAAAATATGTATGTCATGTGTAGTTTTATCTGCTAAATCATTGCCCAAACTAAGGGCTCCAGGCAATCCTGTATGTGCCCTGATATGTCCTATAAAGAATGGATCTTTTCTGTCCCAGATTAGACTTTGTATAGTGGAAAGCAAAGAGAAAACAGTAGAAGAAGGGGAAATCCTACCAGCATCTTCAAGAGATACTATAGCATTAACTACATACTGACTATCAGAAAATAAATTAAATACAGAATCTTTAAACATCACAAAAGCTTGTAAAACTGCATTAAGCTCTACCTTTTGAGCTGATTGTTTGGGTACTAAAAATGTAAAAGTTTGATCAGGGGTAACTACTGCTGCTGTACCATTATTTGACCCATCAGTGAATATATTTGGAGCATTCATGATAGGTGTTTTTCTTGTCATTTTTGGAAAAATTACAGGATGCAATGACCAAAAAGACAATAAAGGATTAGATGGTAAGTGGTTATCAAATGAAACATTAGATTTGCACATGATTATTGCCCAAGTATTTAACTCATTAGCTAACTCATCAATTTGATTCATAGTATATGGAGTAATAATTTTATTGGGAGAAATTCCAAACACTCCCTTTGCTGCTTTTATTCCTTTGAGTATTAATTGTCCTACAGCCTCAGGATACCTAGTAAGAATAGTGTTAGGAGAATAAGATAAATGTATCCATAATAATGGACCTTCTTGCCAAAATACTCCTGTAGGAATATTTTTTGTTGGTAGTACAATAAATAATAAAGGCAAA
>NW_025999949.1:27903914-27931704 GCF_001458135.2 Marmota marmota marmota
GAGCCACAGCCGAAGGGGCCCCAGCAAAATTCCAGCTGCCAGCAAACTTCCAGCTGCCGGCTGATGATTGGCTCACAGCGGCCCCAGCAACATCTAGCTGATTGGCTCCTCTGCGGTGATGCTCATTGGGCTGTTTCCCTGCCCTTTCAGACCACGGAGCTGCTCATTGGGGGACTTTTTTGGCTCCGCCCACGCGACCCAGCCAATCAGCCTCAAGAGCAGGAGGATTGTGGGAGGTGGAGAGGCTTGTGATTGTGAGAGAGGCTTGTGGGAAGCTGGTGGTGGCAGTTGGGCTCTGAGGGTTTTTCCTGAGGAGCTGTTTTGTTTGGCATGTGTAGTTCTAAAAATAAAGTTCGTTTCTTTTGACAAGTGGCTCCTGAATTGTGCCCAGCCAGACTGCAGCAGCAAGGTTGAATTTTTTTCCCCCTCTAAACAAAATTACTATTTTTTTTTCCTCCAGCTGCCTTCAGCCGCACGTCCTGCCCCTGCATCCTGGTGACTGCTTCTCTTCTTATCAGTCAGACCAAAGGGTAGTAATGGCTCCCTAGTTTATTACCCCATGGGGCTTACTCAACTCTGTTGGGTTCCCTTAACCTACTCACATCTTGGCAAATATTCCTTTTACAAACACCCCATAATGACTCCATATGAAAGTGCTGTCTGTTTGTGCAGGACCCTGGAAGATTATCCTTTAGAAAACCTCCTGATTTAACCCACTTCTCAATAAGTAACATTTCTCATTTGGTCCTTACCTCCTCTGTCCTACTGTGCCACACCCATTTCCTTGTATGGAAATCCAATTGCTTGTTCTGAGGAATCCAGGTGCTAGATATCACTCCCTTGGGGGACTTCCATACTTGTGAAGCCACTTCTGGAATTGTGTGTGAAACCAGGAAGCAAGACATTCTGCTTTTTTAGGACAATCTTGATACAGAACTTTTCCCTAACTTGAAGGAAACATTTCTAATACCTTACCATTCTTGTGGATGAAAAACCCATCTATTGTGATCAAAGCTTTATATATAAATACAAAGTTTCTCTTCACATACTAATTTTTTTTACTTTTGGAACTTTACCAAGGTTATCTACCATTTAAAAAAATCACCTCCCTAATGGCACGGTTGACACTTGGCTGGTGTCCCCTGGTTTGGCTTCACTGGTTTTGATGTTGGCCTCCATCCTGACCACTTGTCCATCAGTCACAGGGACACGAGCTCTTAACCATTGTAACAATTGTTCCTCATAGTCTGTGCATGTTGTAGTTTTAAGTCATTAGCTGATTCTTCATATGTATGGAATGATTATTCATAGGTGTTGTGTCTTATTGCTGCTGAAGAAAATTGTCATACATGTGGTGACTTAAGGCAACACAGATTTACTGTCTTACAGGTCTGGAGGTGAGAAGTCTGAGAGGGATCAGGAGGCTCTATGGAGAACCATTTAATTACATTCTCTGGCTACTTCTGTTCCTTGCTATGGGTCTCCTTCTGTTCTCAGTCTCTCTCACTCTGTGGTCAGACATACTTCCTCTCCCTATAAGGACCCTTGTCCTATCTCCAGGTCTGATGATCAGCAGCCTTAATCCCATCTGTGACTTTAATATTGCATTGCTAAGGACACATAACATATTCACAAATTCTGGGAGTTAAGAGGGTAATATTATCTACCACTTCATAGACATTCATGCTGATTTTATTGTAAAATGTCAAATAGAAAAAGTCTCATTAACAAATTATCTGGCTTTTATTCCTTACATTTTCATTATAAGTAAGAGTAAGCACCTAACACTTTTCCATCTCTTACTGTATTTCTCCTTTATAGTACACTTGGAGAATTATATGGATTTTATATTGATTTTTCAAAATTATATATAAGAGTAGTATATATTACAAAAAAAAACCCTTTATTCCAGAATAGTAAAGGAGTCATTGGATTTATTTGTACTAGGATGAGAGTTGCATCTGAGAGGCTCAGAACTGCTCTATAATTCTTGTATCCTTGAAGCCCCTAGGACTCTGGCTGGCAGACAACAAAGCTCTGGAGATGCCGGGGGACTGAGTGACTGGGTGGATGAAGTATCTGCCTTCCACCTTGCATTAGTTGGTTGGTGGGCATTGCTGCATGTGGTTTGAATGGTACCTCTTCAAGCAGATACCACAATCTACACCTCTGACATCTGGAGCTAGATAGAAAATATACAATATTCTATTCCCATAGAATAAAGCAAATTTTATAATGGGACACTCTTCTTGTAGGTGGCTGTTTCTGGGAGATGAAACAGCTCCCCTCCACTGTAAAACTCCTTAAAAAAAAAAGGAAAAGTATTGTACTTTGATATTAACGAGCTCAGGAGTGAAGCACTGAAAACAGAATAACATGCAAAGCACTCTCAGCATACTTAGGGATATAAGTGTCTAAGGACCATGGATTTGACCAACTCTTAGAATTCTTTCCTGTGCGTTTCTTCAGTTGTTTCCTCTATCATGCTCCGTAAATGATTCTGTCTCTATCATTCCTCTCCTGCTGTTACTGCAGTCTGCCCATGGCTGGAGCACCAGTATTCAGGCCACGAGTGTTGGTAGGAAAAGAATAGACGTATTCAAGGACAGCCCTGAAGATAAGAGTGGGCTAGATACTTCACACTGGACCTTGCTGGGCTCAGAGGTGCCAAGGGATTTCATGGGGAGGGAGGAACAGTGAGGTTTTGGGCTGGAGGAGAATGAGTCTTCACAGCAAGGGCGTGTTTTCTTTAAAACATCACAATGTCACTGGTTTCTGACCACCTAGGGCTGGTTACCAGGAAGTGGGTTATGAGGGCTGCGTGGATTCTGAGAATCTAAAGGGGGGGTCAGCAGTTAACATGTAGGTGGGCTTTCTCTTCAGCCAAAGGAATGGGGGGGTGAAGGGGCAAGAGAGAAGGGGAGCCAGGGACAATGTTAAGGTTACCTGTGAGGCACGACCAGCCCGTGTTCCTCCTCTTCTGTGGCACTGCCTCCTAACTCAGTGTGCCTTCCAGAGGTTGGCGATACCTGGGAGATACACAGTGAAGGTAGATCTCTACCTGGACCTGATGTGGGAATTGCAGCCTTTTCATTTCACTAAAGAATAAACAGCTTCATGGAGGTGAGATAAGTTGTCCCAGGTTACCCAGCTGTTCAGGGAGAGAGATGGACCACAAAGCTTTGATTCAGATTTCTCAGATAGAAATTTTGGGATTGAGAGGGAAGAGGATACAAAATAAAATTTTTTTTTACACCAAAATGAAAGAATGTGGTTATCTTAGTTAATAAAAAATCAGAACATTCTATTTCCACTAAAAAAATACATATAATTTCATAATATAGTCCATTAAAAAGCATTATCAGTTTGAAAGGACTTTGCATAAAATAAACGTACTTAAGTGTGAAAAGGAAAGAGTAAAAGTAAAAAAAAATGAAAAGAAGAAAAGGAGAACTCAATCTGCCAAATAATTTACATACCACACTAAGTTTCTTTGAATGGAACATAAAAACGTATGTAAATTGGGCTGCCTATTTAAGAAAAAGATATGCAAATAGATATCCACAGAAATCTGCTACCCTTCATGTTGAAGTATAATGCAGGGTGCTTAATTTTCATTCAAATTATTTTTTGTCTTTCTAGAATATTCCCTTTGAGAAAATCTCCGGTCAAACTTTTGCTTCTCTAGCATGTTGGCCATCTCTTTAGCCCCATGTTCATCTCATGTGCTCTGGGCCAGGCATTGTACAGGCTGCTGTAGCTCTAAGGTGAGTGAGGCATAGAAGGTTCCAGTCCTTGAGGAGCTCAGCCTGCCGCAGGGTACCCAAGATGTACATTGTCTCTTATGAAGCAGACTGGGATCCTATGGACCTGGGACACATATGTCCATGTGCAAATGCGCTCCGGACACATGTCATGAGGTCCACATGTAATAAAAAGGCAGGGGAGTATCTGATGAAGTTGAGAGCTACTCCATTAATACAGCTCTTAGCCCAGTGTTCGACTGTCCCTGCCTTCAACTCTCCCACTTTTTAACTAAGTTGTCCTCTCTTCTTGCCTTCCATCCATGTTTTTAAGACCTCATTTGGGTTTGGCATCTTTGAGAGCCTCCGTTCTGTCTTCAAGCCTAATCACAACTTGTGCAGTCCTTATGGTTTACATTCGAGGTAGCCTCAAAAAGCTCGTGTGTGAGATATGCAGGAATTTTCAGAGTTGGTGTGATTAGATTATGCGAGATGTAACCCTATCCGTGGATTCTCCACAGATGGATTAATTAGGTGGTAGCTAGAGACAGGTAGGGTGCAGCTGGGAGAAGTAGGTCTTTGGGGATGTAACTCTGGGGTTTACATTTTGTGAGCAGAGCTCTTTCTCTGCCTCCCGCTGGACATACCCTGAGCTACTTTCCTCCTTCAGGCCCTTTTGCTATGACTTGTTCTGCCTGACTGTGACCCAGAGCTATGGAGTTGACATCTGTGGACTGAGACCTCTGAAACTGTGAGCCAAAATAAACTTTTTCTCCTCTGATGGTTCTTGTCACATCTTGTGCTCACAGTGACGGTAAAAGCTGACTAAAACAGCAGCTGCCAGGTCTAGCTCTCCACGATTCTCTATCAGCCTTACAACACACAAGGTCATAGGCACAAAACTAAAGTAACAGGAAGGAGCAAAGTGAACTGATTTCCCTTGAAGAATTTGCTCTCAGAAGGCATAGACTGTGGGAGTTTTGACATGAATTTTTAAATTCATCTAGAGCTTTGGTGATTATGTGACCACGAGCAAGTCACAGCCAGTTTGGAACAAAGTAGAGGGAATACTGCCCACCTGAGAGGATTGTGAGGGGGATGAAATTCAATGACCTAAGTAAACCAATCAGCATTTCCATGCCAGACCCTCCCATCAAATCCCAGTTTCCTGTGAACAGCTCATCTTGTAATATATCTGCCTGAACATCCAAGATTAGTCTCAAAACAGATCTAAAACTGGACATCTGATCTCCTCTCCTGTTGAGAGCCACAGCCAAGGGGCCCCAGCAAAATTCCAGCTGCCAGCAAACTTCCAGCTGCCGGCTGATGATTGGCTCACAGCGGCCCCAGCAATATCTAGCTGATTGGCTCCTCTGCAGTGATGCTCATTGGGCTGTTTCCCTGCCCTTTCAGACCATGGAGCTGCTCATTGGGGGACTTTTTTGGCTCCGCCCACGTGACCCAGCCAATCAGCCTCAAGAGCAGGAGGATTGTGGGAGGTGGAGAGGCTTGTGGTTGGGGGAGAGGCTTGGGGGAAGCTGGTGGTGGCAGTTGGGCTCTGAGGGTTTTTCCTGAGGAGCAGTTTTGTTTGGCTGTGTGGTTCTAAAAATAAAGTTCGTTTCTTTTGACAAGTGGCTCCTGAATTGTGCCCAGCGAGACTGCGGCACTCTCCCAGATTGAGCCCACCCTTATCTGTAACAGCTGATAGCCACTCTGTCCTATTTACTCAGGTCAAAATCCTTGGAGTCATACTCTTCTTATTTATAAACGACAATTTATTTTCTCACTCTTCTGGAGCTAGTAGTTCAAGATGGAGGCCCCCTCAGGTGGGTTCTGATGAGGCTTCTCTTCCTGGCTTGTAGATGGTATGAAGTCATCCTTGCCTCTTGTCTTTTCACACCTCACATTTAAGACTCTCTGTTCCCACATTCACCCTATAACCAGAATCCAATCCTCTCACGAACTCCACTGCTGTCACCCTGGCTTGAGAGGCCCACTCTTCACCTAAGTTATGGTCATAGTCTCCCGAGAGTCTCCACCTTCTCCAGGTGAGCCCTATCTAGTTTGCTCTCTTTTGCTTTCTTTTTCCCAAGTGGACAGCCAGAAGAAAAGACCCAGAAGTGGGGTACAACCAGTATGAGAGATTCCGTGTAAGCTGCAAGTGTCAGGAGTCCCAGATGATAGTGCTTAGGTTGATCTAGTGTGTTTATACATGCATGCCAATTTTTCACCCAGCGTCTGCACCCTTGTACTTAACAGGCTTTTAATAAATATTGTTGAGTGAGTGAATCAATCAATGCCTACGTGTCTGTGAAGAGGAAGATATAGGCTTTTCCTAGAAAACAGTCGATTGGTTTTGGACTTTTAGCCAAGAGAACCAAACACCTAAAAAAGATGGGCATACAAACCTGGGCAGATGGGCATACAAACCTGGCTTTGGACCTGCTTCCTCTCTGCCACAGTTGGATGTTGGTCTCATGCATGACTGGACCCTCCCAGAAAAAGGCACTAATTGCTGGTTCTTTGGCAATGGGCTGACCTAGGGCTTCTCATAGGTCAACATAACTCCCTAAAACCACACGTGTAAAGCTTCTGGTCTATGTTCATTCCACTACACTAACTTGTCTTCAGCTATTCATCTCCTGTAATTTAGCTTTCCATAGAACTTCTACTGAATCAATAGTTTGAAAATTTAGTACATCCTACATAAGCCACTCTTACTTGGTCAAAATGACTTACTTGTGTAAAGTAAGACTAGAATAACACTTCCCAAATTGGAATCTCATGGAACACTAATTCAGCAAGATGCTTTATAAGAAAGGGGCCCCATGGATCATCAGATGGGCATATTTGGTGTATACTCCATTTAAATCTCTCCATGTATCTTAGCGACTGCAAAATCCTTCCAGAAAGAAAAAAGTGTAACGTTGGGAAACACAGCATCATTTTCATTTATTTTATCTCCACTCCTCCACCCTTTCCCACCTAATAACTTCCTTCAGCTCTGGAGATCAGGTTAACACACACTGCGAAATGCTGAACTTCCAGTGTTCTTTATGATTTTAAAATTCTACAGATTTATTTCAAGGAAGCAGACAATGTGCTACCTAAAGAACCCTGAGTAAATGCTACAGGTTCTTGACTCATATTTGGGGATTTTTATTACTTTTTTTTTTTTACAGCTGAGTTTGGGGTTTGGAGCAGATGTTTTAGAGGCATGAATGATTCTCATCAAGAATCTCCTGAAGAGCAGTGATCTCTAGGAGCTGTCGTAGTCATGGGGTACTGATAAGTCCTGTGTCCCCCATCTCAAGGAAATGTGTGTGAAGACATATTGTCTCAGAGGAAGCCCTAAAATGCAGGGGTTCTCTGCTCCCAGGGATTATCAGAGATGAGACTGACAACCATTTGTTTTATTTTCATGGCTGGTTTGGAGCTGGGGAAAATTGTGTCTATGGTTTCGTCCACAGGCCTCTGGGGTCCTCATACTGTAAAATCTGGCACCTTTTAGGAAAGAAACTTTAAATAACTCAGAGCCCACAGTGTGTTCCAGGAGAATGTATCTTGTATGTTCATTCTTCCTGTTAGATCACTCTAATGAACTGGAATATTGTTTTTCACAATTAGCCTCACAGCTTCTGCAGGCCCTTGCTGTGTTGCCCCAGACCCTGTGTGAAGAGGAGAAGGAAACTCCAACCCTGGATCTTCCCAGGGCACCCCACTTCCCTTTAAGCGCCTTAAGCTGTGCATCAGGGTCCTGGCCCAGGGCGGGCTTGTGCAACAGGCTCCTGCTGTTGGCCTTGGTGGGGTCGGATGCCTGGGATCAGATTCAGGAAGATGATGGTAGAGAGATGCTGATCACAGTAAAGACACAGGGTATTGACTACCCTGGTTCCAGCACAGCCTTTGAGCAGAGTTCTAGGCCCCAGGGATTCAGATAAAGACTTTCACTTGGGAAATTATAGTCTCACTGCCAGAGGAGGGAGGAGGAGGCTGGGGAGCAGACAGGTACAAACAATACACACTTGTGAATAAGACAGCTTTAAAGGGTTGCAAGGGCTGTGCAGAAAATGAAATGTGAAGTGGTAAGAGCAATAAATAAGGGGTGGACATCCGTGGACAATGGGTGATCAGAGGGCCCTCCTGAAGAGGTAGCATTTGAACTGAAACCTGTATGACAAAGAGGAGCCCCAAATGAAGATTGAGGGGCTGCAGCTGCTACAGAGGGAGCCACAGCTATTGCCCTAACTTGGGGATGAGCCTGGCCGGTTCAGGAACAAAAGGGTGTCCAGTGTGGTTGGAATTTATGAAGTGGGGGAATAGCGGGGTATTTCCCCCCCCCCCCCCCGTATGCAGTCTGAAGTCATTGAGGATTTTAAACAGAGGCATAACACAATGTAATTATGCCTTTAAAAGCTGGTGCTGGCTGTGTGAGGATAGATTGCAGGAGGGGGAATACAGAGGCAGTGAGCTGAGAGATAGGTTGATAAAGTAGTCCAGGTTAGAGAAGCTGAGAATGGGTCTGTGGCAGTAAATCTATCACAGTCCCAGGCAGGGGGTTTAGTGTTTGCTAACCAATAGTACGAAAGGCCAGAGAGCTATTGCTGACATCATAACTAACTTCACATCTGTTTAGCTCCATGACCCTCAGAGTTCCACATTGTATTCTCACATCCCTTGTATAAAAAAGGGGTCAAATGGTGTGGTCCTGTTACTGTCTAGGGATGTTGGGTTCATTGTCTCTGCTCAGCAAAGAACTGAAGAAGACACAGAGATGGCAAGAAAGTAGCAGGTTTATTGCAAAAGTGACAGTAACGGACTTCTCCAAAGAGAAGGGGCCCTGGAGCCGGGACTCTGGTGGGAAAGTTTTGGAGCGTTCTTTCTATGGTCCCTGGGATTTCCTCCTTTTCTAATTTCCTACCCTCTCTATGTTCTCCTCACTGTGTTCATTGGTGTCCCCCCACCCCACCCTGTGCCCACACATCTTAGTTTTTCTATTGGACTCCCCATTGAGGAGCAAGAGCATAGAAGTGTCTGTCTGATTGGGTCCCCCTGCTTGTGTCCAGGAGCATTTTCATCAATCAGGAAGATGACCTCAATGGAAGACCCTCTCCATGCTCCTTTGGTCTGGACCTGCTCCTGACCTTCTCACATGCCATGTTGCCCTGGCTGCCTTTGGCCTCCCCCATCTCCCTCATTTACAGATCCAGGAGGCTGGTAGTGGCAGGCAAGAGGGGTCAGAAATGCTAAAAGAGGTGCCAAGGTGGGGTCAGGAAAGCTCCAGGAAACCCCAGTGGTTCATCTGGTTGCCCATCATGACTTTAGCCTAGGACGTTACAGGCTGAGGTCTTCTGGGAAACTGAGGCAGCTCAAAGGCCACCCTTTAAACCCCGATTCTTGCAATCCAGACAGAAAGATTTCGGACATGTCAATCAAATTAATACCCCTAAGTTTATTAGAAGGTATGGGAAAGGGAAAAGGGGACAGTCTCGAGGGATAGAGTGGATCCTCTCAGAAAGGAGAGAGGGCATGACTTGCCTGCCTTCCAATTTTATTGGAAGTCTCAGGGAAGTTTCCAGAAATTCCCACCCAACTCTACCTCTTGACTTTTGACTGACAGCAGGAGGACATCTGACTCTCAAGCCCCTATGGCCATGACCACTCTAGGTCACTTTGGCCCATGCTGACTGGGTCTAGTTGAAACTGGTTCTCACAGATTTTATGGTTAGTAGGAATTATCCTTATCTCTCTGAGTTCCTGGATCTGTTCTGTGCAAAGGTCACAAAAGTCCCCTGCTTCAGGGTAACTTGTGTTCCTCTTATCAGCAATATTTTGGGCTTTCATTTCTCCTGCAGATAACAGGCAATTTGTTGAGAAATGCAACATATCTTGTCCACCGAAGTCAGGCAGGGCTGCAGGTAAATTTCTTTTCACAGGTAAAAACATGGGGACTCAGCACAGTGGGCCCATTTTACAAAATTACTTCCTTAACCTTATGGGAACACTCACGTCTATCTGTCCCCTATCAGGAAGAGGGCAGAATGCAGAGGTGCCAGCTGGCCCTGAAAAGCTAGGTGGACCGTGTCTTTTCTCAGAGGATTATTACCCCTGACAGGACCCACTAAATAACCAGCTTTCAGGGCTACTCCCATACAATAAATCACTTTCATTTTCACTAGATCTTGTTTGCTTTTGAATTCTTAATGCTTACGTAGTTGTGGGCATCTTAGGGGTAAGCGACAACCTGGCTAGGGACTTTCACTGCCTCTAATTCTTGATTTTATGTTTTTCCTGCTATAAGATGCCAACAGATCAAAGATAACAAGAAAGAATAATCTTTACAACCCTCCTCCTGCCAAAGAATTATTTACTCCTGTTAGGCCTAGAAGGGTTCAGAGAGCAGAGAGTTTAGAGGGATAAAATTTGTCTAGACATATTTTAAATCTCTTAGAATCAGAGAATGTCAGAGCTAAGAAGAAATTTAGATTCAAAAGCACTTTTTTATTGAAAGGGAAGTGGGGCCTCCTCCTATTCTAAACAGTGCTTTATCAGCCAGTTTACATGTGGTTAGTCTGAAATTGAGATGTGCCAAAAGTATAAAATACAGCAGATTTCAAACACTTAATAAAAAAAACCTCATAAACAATTATCAATTGGTTGTTAAATAATAGCAGTTTAAATAGAGTTTAAGTTAATGTAGTTTAAATTAAAACAATTGATTAATTTAATATAAATTAAAATAGTTAATGTAAATTTAAATTTACTTTTATTTTTTTAACTTTTAAAAGGTTGCGCCAGGTGTGGTGGCACATACCTGTAATCCCGGGTGCTCTGGAGGCTGAGGCAGGAGGATCACAATTTCAAAGCTAGCCTCAGTAATTTAGTGAAACTTTAAGCAACTTAGTAAGACCCTGTCTCAAAATAAAAAAATAAAATAAAAAAGGGCTGGGGATGAGGTTCAGTGGTTACGAACCCTGGGTTCAATCCCTGGTATCAAAAAAAAATGTGGCTATTACAACATTTTAACTTACATTTGTGGCTTACATTATATTTCAGACAAGGTTGGCTCAGAAGGAGAAAAAAATTTGCTTGCAACCATGGGGACAATTAAAGTCACTCCTGGTGACTAGGAGTCAGGTTCCTTGACTTGGGCTCCCTTCTCGGTCCCATTTCTACCTGGACTTCCTCATGCACTTGGTTCATAGTTAATCCTCATGGGAGGTTCACATGGGACCTCTCCTGGCGCTCCATTCACACGTTCTTCCCTATGCACCTCCACCTTTGCCCTCACATTGTTAATAGCAGTCACTTTTATAAGATGAGGTGATATTATATCTGGAAAATACAGCAAAATATGTTCCTTATAGTTTAGGGCATGTTTGGGACATCTATCTGGTCATTTAATAATTTGGGGTTCTGTCAAACCTTCATCATAAAAACATTTGTTAATGTTTATTTAGGGAGATAAAGGACAAATCATAATTCTTGTTATTGAAATTATTTACTGCTTGATTTTGTTCCAAATACGTCGAGTTCCAAATAATATGAGTTTTATGACATACCCATGAATGTGAAAGAAAATTGCTTTACTTAAAATATTTCATTTTGGAGTTTTTTTAGAGATCATAATTAAACTTGTAGCTGATTTAGCATTATAGAAAGATGAAGTATAACACAGAAATTTCTGAAATCAAATGGAGAAGACAGTTTATAAAGCCCTTTCAAATTAGTGAAAAGTTTAAAACATACTAATTTGAAAGCCTTATAACATTTTTTAACTTCCATACACCAATTCTTCAGATTTTCAAAGCACAGCATTTTTGAGACATGCCACACAATTCTCCCATTTGAAGTATTCGATTCGATTGTTTTTAGCATATTCACAGACATGTACAACCATCACCATGGTCAACTTAATAATAATCACCTCAGAAAGAGGTCCTGACCTTTTAGCTCTCACCTCGATACCTCCAGCCCAGCACTAAGCAACTTTCTGTCTCTGTTTCCCCAACTTGAACGTTCATCTGCATGGCCTCATGGAACATGTGGAATTTATTTCACAGTTTTCATGTTATTGAAGACCAGGCTCATGTCAGTCATACCTCCAGTGGCAGTTGTTAATGCAAATGGAGTCTCCTCCTCCAGCAACACTCCTGGCAGTAGTTGCTTTCTAACATCTGGCTCAAAAGTACTGTCACTGGTGTGGCTTCCCCTAGAGGTACAATTTGATCTTCAGTACCAGGCTGAAAATTTCTAAACAAAGAAGGCACAAATAAAAAATAAAAAATGTTCTTTTTGTTTCCAGTTAGAAGACTGTTTTATTAGAGAATGTGAAACTGACATAATTTTCTCCAATTCTTTAAGTTCTGGATAAAATCTTGAGTTGTTTTATTGGTTCCCTGACTGCATCTGTTCTGATTTATTTCAGTTCGTGTTAGAGCCTTGCAGATGGATGACTCAGTGACTGCCTCTTGAGTCCTTCTTGGTTTGTTCTATCTATGTGACCATCCTTCTGTTGAGCTTTGTACACCTGTAGTCCCAAGCTTCTTGTTCCCAACATATCTTACCCGTTTATATGTCAAGAAGTATAGTCAATGGGGTAACACAGATCTGCATTCTTGAAAGGTAGCCCTAGCCACTCACGGAGAATCATTTTGGAAGAACATAGGACTAACTGGACACAGAGGCCTGAGGAGAGAGAGTACAGAAGAGTGGAGAGGCATGGAATGTTTAAGAAGAGAAACTGATAGCTCTTAATGAATGGAACATACAGGAGACTAAGGTATCAATGTAAGGCCCACATTTTGGCTTCTTCCTTTAGTGAGGTAAGATATGAAGGAGACACACATCTGGGGTAGAAAATGGTTCATTTGTTTAGCCAGAGTTTAACATGTGTGAGAGACATCTAAGAGGTGATGAGTTGGCAATACATGCCACACTCAAGAAAGATTTTGATCAGACACAGATGTGCCAGTATTCAGTGTACTGATGGTTGCAATCACCCAGGAAGAGTAGGGAGATATTTATGAAAACATATATGGGACTGAGGTTTAAGAAATGAGTAGAATAACAGTTTTATGACATACCCATGAATGTGAAAGAAAATTATGAGATTTATGGGAATTATGAAAGAGGCTGAGATGGATTAGCCAAGAAGCTTGGAGAAACCACTGGAAACGTGGTGTCATGGCAGCCAAAGCAAAAGTTACTTCAAGGTGGAGGCACATGTCCATAAAAAAGGAAAACACCCATGTGCTTTATTGCAAAGAAACTATTGGTGGACTTGCTTAGACGGTGTCCATGGAGGGTGGGCTTGATGTCAGGTTTCTGTGGCTTGAGGAATTTCAGTGAGGTGAAGAAGTGGTAACAATAGATAGATACAAGCAGCTGGCTGCATAGGTTGAAACTTGAAGATGAAATGGAGTAAAATGCAACTTTTGTAGTTGAGAGAAAAATGCCTCTAGCATTTATAGCATCTATATTGACTTCTGTCATAGAACTTATAATATTGTATTTCTTTCTTTCTTTGTTTTTTGTGTGTTTGTTTGCAGTGTTGGATATTGAACCCAGTGCTAGGCAAGAGCCCTATCACTGGTCTACACCCCAGCCAGCCCACCTCAGTTTGTTTTGTCATTTTTCCAGTGCTTGAGCTTGCTCTCCTGAAGGATAGGGTTTCTGTTATGTCATTTTAGAAGTCCCAGTCCCCTGGCACATCGCAAGTAGTCAGTCTTTTGTTGTGGTTGTTAAAGGCCAGTTAGTAACAGAATGAAAAAATAAGGGAAACATCCAGGAGTATTCTAATGCCAGATATGTTCTTTAGTTCTACATTTAAAAGGAATAAGTATCACATATCAAAGGAGATTGTCCAAGATTTTCTTCTCTGGAATCTGATATTTTTGTGTCTTCATTCTGTGTGCAGAATATAATGCCCAACACATAATGAATACTCCTAAAGGCTTTTCACCTTAAATAACAGAGGAATGATTGAATGAAAAATGGATGGGAAGTATATGCTTAGTCGGAATCAGACTGGGGAAGAAAAGATTCAGAGGTTAACTTTTAATATTTGAGGGCCTGTCAGGTACCATAAAGATTAGGTGTCTTTACATGACTCCAAGAAATAGGCCTAACACAACAACATAACAAAAGAATCAAGCAATTAAATTTGATTATTCCTCATGTCTGGGTATTCTCTAGATGGACCACTGATGTTCAGGTGCATAATTCATAAATGAGTTTATATCACAAACTTATTTTTCTTTACTTCATTTCAGTAAAATCATTATGCTTTTATGATAAAAAATTCATGCTACATAGATTTTACTGGTAATAATATTCTAAAAGTTAAAAATATAAAATAGATCTCTGTTTGAAGTATACACAATTTGAATATATTTCCATAAAATGTAAACTAAATGCAAGCTAAAATGTAAATTATATTTCAATAAAATGCAAACTTTAAAAAAATTAAATTATTTTGCATATGTTTTCAAAATTATTTACTTATAAAATATTCAATATTGCTTAGTTGAAATGGGAATATAAAATATAATTAAAATAAAATAATATTCAAATTTTAGTAAAAAAAATCAAATTCAGGTTTTTATTTTTAAGTGATTAAATCTTTTTTCTTCTTTCTTTCTTTCTTTTTTTCTTTCTCTCTTTTTTTCTTTCTCTCTTTGTTTTTCTTTTTGTGATGCTAGGGCTCAAAGAAACCAGGATCTCAAACAGACTAAGAACTCTATCACTCAAATATATCCCAGTCTCAGAAATTAAACCTTTTAAAATGTGTTTATTAAATAATCTATTAACATTTATTCCCTTCACTGTTTATGGATATAACCCACAGGTTACATCTAAGCTTAAAAATATACAATTTTAAGAGTAAAGTTTAATTTTGGTTTAATTTGGCTAAATATTTGTCAGTTGACATGTGCATTTATTCTGAATACTGAGCTAATTTTGAGTTGTCTCCAAAATCACCAAGTGGAATATAAAGAGATTCAAGGAAAATGTGTGTTTGACAATCCAGGGAAACTGGTGTTTTATTAGACCCAAAACTATTGCATTCATGAGAGGAAGAGATTGACCAGATAATTTATCTTTCCCTTTCTTGAGCATTTTTATCACCCAAGTTCTTCATGCAATGTCAAGAATGGTTCTATTCAGAAACCTCCATGGCCTTTGGAGTTTTCCATCTTTCATTTCAAGCATATATAGTAAGAGATGTTGATAAACACTTCCTTGAGGCCTAAGCGTTGTCTCTGAGAGCTGCTATTTATGTCTATGGGTTGTGTGTGTCATTGTCAAGTATGAGGTCCCAAGAGTTGGGCACACATGCAGTTGGGCCTAGGTAATTGCATGGAGTTCTGGGACAGGCCTCTTTTGGAGTCAAGGTCTAAAGAAATAAGGGTAGAGGGAACAAATCAGCACTCAACCTCCCCTCCAATCACCTTCCATATATTATATAGTTATTTTGGTAAAACTAATAATCTAAAAATTACATTTCCCAGACTCCCTTGCTGTTGAAATTTAGTTTCTACCAGCCTCTGCACTGCATGAGATTTGGAAGGCAAACATTAATCAGAAACTCTCTTTCTGCTGATATTGCTATTGCAGGTGGTGGGCCTAGTCATGGAGATGCTGGGTTTTATTTAGCTGCATGCAACATTCCAGACAGGGTGCTGGTCTCTTGTTTTTGCTAGTGCAGAACCAGCATGCAGCCATGACCAGTGAAGGTGTCAGTCTCTCCGTCCTTTGGCTGCAGTCAAGGTGATGTCTTCCTGGTGACAACACCAGCTTCACTGGCCCACATTTTTGCATCTGGCAGAATTAGCATCTCTCCTGGAGGGCCAGTTGGTGATACTGCCTTATGTCCTATAAGGGCAACAGGAAGCGGAGGCTTGAGAAGTTCAGGTTCAGTCAAAGAAAAGAAGAAGAGAGAAGCAGACTTCAGCGGTGCTTACTCTCTGTGTCTCCACTACATCATTGCACTTCAGACCTTACCATATTTAATGTCATCAACCCACTTTTTAAAATGAGTGGGTGACATAGGAAAGCACCTCCACTTAAGTGAGGTCCAACTGTGAGCAGGCCCTGACCAATCATTTTCAAATTTATCTTCTCAATGAGTCTGCACAGTAAAACATTGAACTATTGATCCTGATTTTACAAATGAGGAAATTAAAATTCAGTGAAATGAACACCATGTGGTCAACAACTGGCATAAGTAAGTCAGAGCCTCTTATTATCTCCTACGTCAAAATCATGCTTCCCACCACATAAGGATGGAGGTGCAGGTGAGGAATGTGGGTGATTGGTTAACTCCTTGCATACCATTGGGGCAGCCTGTATCATATTTTCTCCTGCAAATGTACACTGTCCTCTTTGCCTGTAAAAAGTAGTGGTAGATCATCCTTTGCAAAAAATTAGTAATTGACTTTGTCTTATTTTGAAGTGATATTTCTTGTGAAATTTATTTGAAATAATTGAGATAACACATGAGAACATGAAAAAGTACATAAAATGATCTACACCCCAACTGCCTCCAAAAATATCTGCATACATTTCAGTGTACACCCATCCTAGGATTTCTTTTTCCACAGGGATGTCTTTTTAATCACCTGTTCATTTCACTTAACAATTAACATGACAATGATTTACTATGTCATTATTATTCCCAAAGTCAACAGTTTTAATAGCCATCTGGGATCCCATTTAATTGATATGTCATGATTTGTTTCTCCAGTCTCATAGTTTTGAGAATTTCTTTTCCTGTTACATTTTGTTTGTCAGTTGCAAAGCTGTATTGGTCATCTCATTAATATATCTTCATTATGCTCAATGATTTCTTTAGAAATGAGATTTTCGTGTCAAAATACACTTGTGGGGTGATTCAAATCTACTACCATACTACCTTCCAAAAGAATGCATCTTATATTCTCATCAATATTCTATGAGGCCACCCTTCATCTCTATGTTGACTGTCTTTAAAAACAAGCCCCAAATAGTCTCAGTTAAACCAAATCATGCTAACATCATGTGTGGGAGCTGGGGAAGCACTTTGGCTTTTACAGTAGATCTCCATGGGATTTGAAAAAGAATGGCACCCCACTTTTGTTTTCCTACAGCCAAAACTGCTTGTTAGGACTTGTCACTTCTCACACCCTGAGTGGAGATTGATTTCCACCAGAATGTGACTGCATGCTGTCTGGCTAAGCCTTCTTCTTCTTCTTTTTGCTTCAATATGAGCTTCCTGGAATCCAGGTCCCTTTGGACAGTGTGGTAAATGTTTCATCAGTTTAAAAGGAGAGCAGACTAATCCCTAAATATCTGAACAATGCCAGTGAGTCCTCAGAACTGACTGTAGTGTACCTATTTTTTAAAATAGTTTTGTACCTAGCACTTTGATGTCATTTCCCAAATTCCTTTTGCTATGATCAAAATCAGTTCTGAGTGAGGTACTTGCCTGGGCTTTAGGGTGCTTTCTTGGATGCTTTTGGCTGATAAAATACAAGGAAGGGGGAAAGAAAGGTATGCTTCAGATCTGAAGGTTACAAAGGGACTCAAAGTCACCTGGTCAAATCTCTCCCAATCCTCCACCAGAGAACAAGAGTAAATCTTCTATTCCTTCTGGCAGAGGCCCTCAATGATAGTTGTGCTAATGGCTTTCAGCACTAAGTTCCCTCCCTGCATCATCTCATGTGTTTCCACATAACAATGGTCTGGAAAGGTGGGTCTCCTATTGTTGTTATATATGTGAGGAAAGGGATTCATTACTTTGCTTAGTTTATGCAGGAAGTAAGTGGAGAAGCCCAGGTGCAAACTCCAGGAGCACAGCTCCGGAGCTCACACCCCTCCCATTTCTCCATCTTTCCTGGTGGTGGAGACCATCTGAGCCCTGAGCCAACAGGAAGCCCATGTTCAGTCCAGGCCCTTCCTCCTGGCCTGCTCTCCATGTGGTGTTGTGTTCCAGGGTGCATGGTTTGGAGGAGCGGTGCAGGGAGAGAGGATGAGCTCTCTTCATCCCAGTCTTGACCCTTCCTCTTCCTCACCATGCTCTTTTGGTCAAATATCTCCATCTCTCTGAAGCTTCATTTTCTTCATCTGCCTAATAGGGAATCACAATACTCAAAGTATCGTTTAGTTGTGAATTGGCAGCAATAACTTAGAAATGTACCTCATGCATAGATGACCTATTCTTCCTTTTCCATTTCACCATTCGAGACAGTACCTCCCATATCCTATGACTCCACCAGGTCTCATCTTCTCTTGCTTCAACATCCCTGACTCCATTATCTTTTGATAATAACAATTGATGACTAAAATTTACATCCACTTCACATAAATCATCCTAATCAATTAAAAGTGGCTTTGATATTATCATATTCCCATTTCACAGAGAAGCTAATGGAGGCTGAGGAAGATCAGGGGACCTGACTGAAGTTGTAGCAACTCCATGAGATTCAACCCTTGTTTGGAAAATAGGCCACCTGAAACCCATGGAAAAACTCTTTCCTCCCAGCTAGTTTCCTTCTACTTCTCATATGGTCGGCTTTCCACACTTTCCCCTGTGGCTCTGGCTTCCTTCTTCCAGGTCACTGTCATTCTCAGTGACTCAGGGGAAGCCTGAAAGGATGGGGTGTAACTGAGGCTCTGTCTCTGATGGGCTGTATGACACTGGTCAAATTGCTTTCTCCTGTCTAACCTGGGTGCCTTCATTTAAAAAGGGGGGGGCTTGCAGAGTGCTTTCTACATCGTTGACTTTCAATAAATCTTGCTCAAATGAGTAAATAAATGTGTGAATAAATTAATGAAGAAATTAGTAATTCCCTAATGACTTATACCTCTGAACTCAATAGCAGACAGTATTAACTCTATATATGACTGATTTAGTTTCTGTAAAAACAGCCTAAATTGAGGGGTATTTTAGCTCTCAGGGGTGGATTTCCTCTCCCACAGGCTTCATGTTTTCAGGCAGATGGTGCTTATAAACAAAATCTTGACCTCCAAAAAAACCATTTCCATCATTATTAAGGAGGAAAGAGCAATTTAATAGCTCAGTCCAATCTGGTTCTTCTTCTGGGGACAGTCCTGCCCATATAGAGAAAACCACTCTTTCCCTTGTACACCAATTTTTTTAGTGGGATGGGCTTCATATGCTCAAGGCAGGAAATAGCAACTTGGAGTTCAGTTCAGTTCTGAGACTGTTAGCAAACTCACTGGCTGTACTCACGTCAATAAAGAGAGATATTTTTTTTTTTTATCAGTAATGAGGTGGATGTCTGCTCTTCATCTCCCCAATTCTAAGTTCATTGCTCATTTGGCTTCATATTTAGAAAAGAGTGAGATATTACTTATGAACTACAAAAATCTTGATATTTGTGAAAGCAGATAATATTAAAGTGCAGATGAAAAATGATATTTGGGGGCAAAAGAAAACATGCTGAGATGGAGGATGTATTACCAGGAGCATGACAATGGGCTCACAATTCTGTTTGTGGTGACAGGTGGGATTTTGACTGGTTTGCATTGACCTATGTCATTCTATGGGGCTGGTATGAGTTTTGCAGTTGCGCAGTGGGTCCTTATGGAGGCTTTATCTACTAATAAGTAGGCTATATTACACAAGCAAGGCAGGATTTTAATAAGGAAGAACATTACAATATGCTGGTCACTTAGCCCTTCATTTTGAGCCTGTATATATTGGCTTTGAGGTACACAGGTACAACTTACTCTGGCATTTCAGGCAAGGCTGGGGAAGAGATTAGAACCTTCTGATCTTGATGGATGGCACAGAATTTCTGCCTTTTCTGGTGTATAAGTGGATTTCTACTGTAGCTATGATCTACTTGTATGACAGAGCCCAAATTATAAAGTTCTTGCTTTAACTATTACTGCAAGGTCTAGGGAGGTAGCTCTATACTTATTTCCCTGAATTCCATTTGTCTTGCTGCAGACAAGAGAAGAATCTGGCAGTCCTAACCTCTCAGAACTATGGGCTTGCCCATGGGTTCTTGGGATTTCTTCATCACTACATGGCCTCAAGTTGGCACAGAATTTGTTCACTTTGAGATTCATAACTTTAGTGTGGGGAGACTGAAACTGCAGCTTTGCCTACATATTGGTAGCATATTTCATCTGTAAACAAGTAAAATAAGGGGCACTCTTTACTGTTAAAAAACAATAAGCTGTTTTCTTGGAAGGGATTATTGAAAATCAATAGGTTAAGAATGCAATTAAATGGCTGTTTATGTTCACAATATTCAGCATATAAGAATGTGTTCACAATATTCAGCATGTAAGAATCATTTTCCTTAGGAATTCAAGGAAGAACTATAATATCTGCACTAGTGTATTTCCGTCTTAGCATATGGAAAGGAGCAATGGAAGACTGAAAGCAGAGCACAGAAATGCACTGTTGAAACAGAAGAAAAACCATGAGCTCTTCTTAGGAAATAGGGCATCTTAGAGGAAAAATCAGACAGAAGTAAAAGGGAACGGAGATGTTAAGAAACATGATAAGCAGATATGAAAGGTACAAGTAGCTGCACCTAGTTATAATTGCTCTAAAAGAGAGCATTAGAAAAGAAGGCATTTTAGTTGTTATTAGATCAGAAAATGTGACAGGTGTATAAAGAAATATAATAGAGGGAAAGAGGAAAGATCTTGGAAATTAGACTGGTTGAACATGCCAAGATGCTGGAACATACTGAGCTGGCCATATAAAATATCCACACTAGGAACATCCCTTGAAGCCTGGAAGAGACATGCAAATGATCCAGAAGAGCTGGACAGACAAGGGGAATCAGGAGAATATACTCTAAAGAATTTCTGGATCAATTTCATGGTGACATGGATGTTGTAGGTGGACTAGAAGATATTGTCAATTTCACCAGGGAACATGTTTGAAATATTTCTGCATTCATAATTAGTCTGCCATTCAGAGACAGCCTTTAAATAAGTAGATGAATTATGTGATAACAGAGGTAATCTTCCTTTTGATTAACTCAATGTCAACCACTGAGTGACTTTAATTATATCTTCAGAATTCCTTTTACTATGTAATATAACATAATCCCCAGTGTTATATCTTATTTGTTGTTTTAGGGATTAGGGTGTAATATCTTGGAGACTATTTTAGGAATCTACTTACCAGAACACATATTATAGGAAAACTAGGCATAATAAGGGCTGTGTCCAACCTGGGTTAAATGTAGTCTGATAGGGGATCATCTTGTGGATGGACTCAGGAAATGATCACAGGTAAGCTTTGTTAGAACATCTGAGGCTTTTGGCAGAACAAGACTGATTTTGTATCTCTCATTGTGGGAAATCATGAGATAAAACTTAGTAGGTTACACTGGATAAATAAATATCGTGGGAGGAAATCAGGAATAAATTTCAAAGGAAAGAAGGAAAGCAGTCGATTATAGCAAATTGTGGAAGTCCTCCATTCTTAGAGAAGGCAAGGGGCCAAGCAAGAAAGCACATTGATAGTTAGAAACTCAGGTGAACAGTCCTGTGGACCTAGAAGAGCAGCCCAGGGAAAGGAAACTGTGGAGGCATGGTTTACCATTGCAAAGTGGGACAAAGAAGAAGGAAGTTTTGCACAAGACCAAGATCACTTAAAGGAGCAGAGACAAAGCCTGCTCATGGGGCTCATAAGAAATAGTGGCCCTCACTGGGACCCTGGAATAGACATTTCTGAAGCATTAATGACAGCACTTCTCCTGGAAGTGCCGAGTGTGACTTCATAACTGAAACAGCCTGGATGAGGAGAAGCACTGGAGGCAGATCCTAATGAGCTGTGGAATTCCACAGATCTTCAACAGCACCATCATCCAAATGGATGTGCTTGCTCACCAAGGTATTGTGGAGGCTGTGGTAACTGATGTCCCGTACCAGCTGTGCCAGGGACATTGATAAACATTATCAAGGAAATTAAAGAGGATTTGAGTGAAGAGGGGCTCCACAAATGGGTACTTCTGTACTTCTGTGCTATGCAAAGGTTTCACAACACAGCCTTTTAAGAAAGTCAATAGTCCAGATTTATGGGGCTTCCCAAGCATGGGAGACACACCAGTAACACTTGATGGAAGATTTCTATGGAATGAGTTTTATCCCAGGCTCATAAAGTCCAAATAGCTTAAATAGACTGATCAACATCCTAGTAAGCACTATTCTCATGACCTTGGGTACCCCTGAATCTCCACAATCTCCTGTGGAAACTAGTACTGGAATAAAATTTTACCTATGTTAACTGATTTAGGAACCAAAGCTTGGTGCTTCTTAATTTTGTGGGCATGAGGTGTGTGCCAAAATATTTTGTTCTTATTACTTTTTTGGATTATTTAAAAAGGTGATATCATGAAAGATTTGGAATTAGACTTATATGATATTCAGAATGTGTTGAAAACCCACTAAGGGTATGCAGGTTAAAGATGTTAAGGAGACTTTTCCCAGACATCAAGAATCCTTCTAGGTGATATTATTAAGAATAAGACACTGAGAGATAATTCAGGTTGTTTGGGTTTTGCTTGAAAACTTTTTGGCCTTAAACTTCTTCTTAAAGTACCAAATACTTTGATTTAGGAATCAATTCCTTTGTTCTTTAACATGCAAGGGAACTTGGACCTTTGAACACCGGTTTCTTCCTGAGACTTTGACAATATTGCCAACCTTGTAGAGCTGGGCACCATGTAGGTTTCATTTGATCTCACTGCCAAGTGTCTGATGAGCTTTCTTCAACAAGGTGACTAGAAATAATCTGGTAGAAGGGGAGTAAATTTCCACTTTTGGGTACAAAATGTCCTTAAGTTAATTTAACTAGTATCAGTCTGACACATCTTAGGGTTGCCTTTTCTGGAAGCAAAATAGATCTTAGCAGGAAGATGCACTTAGGTATAGTGGTCGGTGTTGAAGGGAACAGGGATGACTTGCTGAATTGCTCATATTTTCTTTTTTTTTTTTTAAATATATTTCTTAGTTGTATATGGACACAATGTCTTTATTTTATTTATTTTTACGTGGTGCTGACAATTGTACCTAGTGCCTCATCTTTTGTTATAAGGGTTTGACTATAGCCTGGGAGACTCTGGACTGCTGATCAAACTCTATGAATTAATATTTTAAAACTGAAAATATTAGGGTTTCTTTCTTCTGGACCTCTGCTTCTTAAAATGCTTCTGTAGAATAAAATCGCTGGGCTCTTGCTCTGTCTCTTACCCACTCCATCTCCACCCCCACCAGAGAGGCCTGGCCTATGGATTGGAAGTGTGGGAAAGGGAACCTGGTGTGAGTGGATTCCTTTAGTCTAGCTTTTCATAGGGGATCTACCTCCCTGCAGGGAGAGGGATTCTGACCTGCTCTCTCTACTGAGTGAGTGACTGCCTTACAGAGCAGATTTCACCCCCAACAGTTTTAGGGGTTAAGTTCATTTCAGAAGTGTGTTGCCCAGTTCTTTTGTCTACTTATTGTCAAATAATCCATGGTGCGGCTGAGATGGTTGTCTTCATGCCTCACCTCCCGAGCCCTTCTCAGCTGGTCTTGATGCATTGACTAAAACTCGGTGAGTGGATTCTAAGTGTAGACCTGCCACGGACATGCTGTGGGATGCTGGGAAGACCACACTGGTTCCCTGGGCCCGAGATGCCTTAGATATCAAATGAAAGGGTGGGACAAGAGAGTGCCCAAGTTCCCTCTAGCTTTGACATGCTCGAGGGAGTTTGTGCTGCCAGTCCCTGTGGCTCGTTCATCCATTGCCTTCGCACGTCATAGTTTTTGCCCACTTACTACAGCCAGATTTGGGGAAGAGAATTCCTAAGAAGTGGTGCCAAAAATGGTGCCAACTAATTACTGCTGTGAGGGCCAACCTAGCTGTAGCTGGTGACATTAAAAATAGAACACAGCCTCTTTTGGTCTCTCTGGCCTTTCATGTTTAGATACTTCTGATAATTAAGATTCTGATAATCTAGATTTTTTTTTTTCCTCAGGACAAGACTGAAAATATAAAACCTCCAAGTGGGTCTTATTTGATTTTGGTTATATTTAAGAAGTATGTCCACTAGTTTGAATTATCTCTTTCCCTCAAGAATTACTTTAGGGCTGATATTCCTGCCCCCAGCCCTCATGATTTGGTGTTTTTTCTATCTGGCTTTGAGTCATTACTTGTCTCTAACTTCAATCCCATTTATATTTCCAATCTCCATAGCACCTGGGTACCTTGGCAATCAGCTTTTTATTTTAACATGAAGAAAAGTGAGAGAAGTAAAGGAAAATTCAGTATTAAGTAAGTCTCTTGGGTCCCTACATGTAGGGAAATTGAAATTGTTTGAAAGGTTGGAGTTTAAAAAAAAAGGGGGGGTCAAAATTTTGAGAATTGTGTCTTTACATGCAGTTTTTCTAGGCACACAGTCCCTTTTGTCCACACAGACCTGTTGGTGTGTAGAGGAAGATAAACCAATCTCCTTGAGAAAACATGGTGGAGAGTCAAGCCTTGGCTTTGGATTCTGCCTCTATGTTCTCTTATTACAGTCCCTTCTGGAACCACTATCTCTGGTAGTGGGCTCAATGCCTAGCAAGAGATGACATGAAAAGATGTCTTTAATAGTGAGACTCCACTCTGCAAAAGATGTTCACAGAAAGTGACATATAGGACCTCTTCCCTGAGACCAGCAATGTTCCAGATGGACGAAGTTCTGTCCATGATTCCGTGAGTCCTGAGGAGGACTTGAGCACAGCTTCCCTGTGCCCATCTTATTCATGAGACCAAAGGAAAGAAGATGGGGAAGACATGAGGGGAAGAAATGAATCTTTGTTTCTTGAGGTATGTGAGCCGTGGCATAATTAGCAACACCAGTTGATAGTGGAGGTCACACAGAAGCCTCGCTCTGAGAAGACCTGGAGGTGATCCACGAGGGGACTCCATCCTGGCTGCAGGTTTGAGTTCTCCGGGTAACGTGTAGACCAAACACAATACAGTCACAACAGAAAAAGGAATGATATGGTTCCCCAGCCAGCCGACTCAATAGGAAACTAGATATTCAGATAATGGTATCCATGTTTTTACAAAGAATAAGTGTTCATTCTGATGTATAGCAGGAGTGGAAAGTGGCTTCTTTAGAGGAAAAGTACAAGTAAATTTGCTTCTTTCCCTATTTTGCTTAGAAGATTTAAGTCTATTTCTTTAAATCAAAAGAGTCTCAACTTGTGGCCAATTCATTTTGATAAAGGGGGAATTGTGCCGTAGGATTTAGGGTGCAAGTTTCAGTGAATATTAGTGTTCCTTTGGCTCTAAGAACATGTGTCGTCTTCTTAGGTCTCAGAGGCCAGGAGCAGAATAGTTTTCTGCTTCATTCTTTCAATGGAGGTGTATTTGTTGGTTGCAAACTGTGTGTGTGGCTTTGTGACAGATGTGGAATATTCCTTTAAACAAAAAAAATCACAAGTATGCAGAGGTCTACGAAAGAGCATTTCCAGGATATGCAGAGATGCCTGATGGGAAGAAGATCCTAGTAGATGAAGAGAAATACTTCCTTTCTATTCAACATCTTTTATTCTAGGCATGGTCTTCTTGTCTCTTTGTTTCAGAAACCACTGTCAGGTGAGTAATGAGAACAAAGGCACTGACTTAAGAAAGGCTATATAATAATATTTATGGCTACAATTTACCATTGCTTTAACAAACACACATGGAGTTGGAGTTACTTGGAGGTAAGGGAACATTGTGTCAGTGAATTATTTGCAAATATTTTAGGGAAAAACATATTTAGATATATGAGAGGAGAGGAGAGGAGAAGAGAAGAAGAAATCAAATATTAAATTTAGAGAATGTGAATGAAAGATCCATGGGACTTTGTGTTCTTGCCATTTTTATGTAAATTCAAAATTATATTATAATAAAAAGAAATGAATAAAAGTAATGCTTTTTCCACATACAAAGATACTCTCTGGGTTGTTTTAGAAAAAAAAACTGTGCTTACAGTGGCAAGACTTAAGATGGATAGTTTATTCATGAAAGCAGTAAAGAATTTTATCCCTTAGTTGGAATGAGGTTTCATAGATCTAGTTTAAGCACGGTGAATTTCTATTGAACAGGATACTTATCTGGCTTTTATTCACTAGACCAAAGGAAAGAAGGTGGGAGTTACTGGTTTGGTAGATGATTATGGTTATGATTTTCTCATTCTGTATTTTTCATTTCTTTGTGTGGTCCTGCAAAACTTTGGAATCATCACCAAGACTTCCTATATCAAATCAGTTACTGATTTTTATAAACTCTCTCTCTCTCTGTTGTCTCTTGATTTCTCCTTTACCTGCTCCCTACCTCCATTCCTCAAGCCCACAGATAAAAATCATTCCCTATGAGCATAACTAATCTCATGCTTACCCTCTTTCCATTCAGGTTCCACAGGCAGTAATGCTGGTCTTTCTAACATACACAGCTCTCAAACATGTCTACTCATGCTACTTCTCTAGAGTACTGTAGAATAGGATACAGATGATGGCATTCATCATACGCCATGATATAGCTCCAAAGTTCTCTGTCAACCTTCCCATTGTTAATAACTTTCAAACAGCTTCCGGGCCACTCCCTCCCTCTCTATATACTATTTGTGTTTCTTTGATCTGACTTTTCCTCCGTCTGGTATTTATGCATGCATTTGCTTTTGTTTGCAGTTAATATTGAGTCTTTACTATGTACTAGACACTATCTATTGGAGATAACAGGGGTAAGCAAAGTTAGTCCAATCCTTCCCTCCTCTCATAGTATCAATAGTCTTGTGACAGTCAGACTCTCACAAGATAAATAAAATTTTCCTTTTAAGAAAAAATTATTTCTGCTTGTTTTAATTGTATAAAGACTTAGAAAATAGAGCTACTCATGGGGAACTCTAATATCTGTAACTGTATTTCTCCAATATTATCCTACCCTCCAACAGATCCATATTTTTCCAAGTTATAAATTTAAGTAGATCTGACCATAAGACTGCTATAGTTTCTCCCTCCTCTGAACAATGATAATTATTTATCTGAACATTCCTTACAACACTAGGTCAATCTTTCCACCTCACTTTTATTATTCTAATCCTTGTCTTGGTTCCATTTCTAATCTCCTGTGTCCTGGACTGTATAATGCATGTCTGTTTTCTTAATGCCTGAAGATCAGTCACTATGCTTTCCTTATAATAGGAAATTCCTTCTACAAAAGATTTATTGAATGGATAAATTAATTTGCTACTTTATAACACTTAAAAATATATTGTAAAAGTCCCTTTCCTAATAAAATATGAGTTGACTATATTAATCCTCATTAGAAATAATAAAAATAATTATTGATTTTTAATAACATATAATCATTACATATCTTGTCCTGGAATACCAAACCCAAGATCATTTTAATGAACTTGGGCAAAACCTATGTTGAAATATAATTTAATTATGCATAAAATATATACATAACATATCCAACAATAAAGGAGAAACATTTTAACATCTGAATAAATGTAGCAGAATAAAATTTTGAAATCCTCAGAGCTTCCAATCACTCCTGCAAGGTAGGCGGGCCTGTGACCCACTGGAAGAAGAGGAGCAGCGGCCTGCTGAGAGGCAGAGCCGCCCCCTCCCCTTGCGCCGGCAAGGTAGACGGAACTGTGACCACCCACAGAGCAGGCCCAGCGGCCTGCTGAGGGGCAGAGCCGCCCCCCACCCCCTGCGCCTGCAAGGTAGGCGGAACTGTGACCACCGACAGAAAAGGCCCAGTGGCCCGCTGCGGGACAGAGCTTCCAACCACTCCTGCAAGGTAGGTGGGCCTGCGACCCACCGGCAGAAGAGGAGCAGCGGCCTGCTGAGAGGCAGAGCCGCCCCCTAACCCCGCGCCTGCAAGGTAGACGGAACTGTGACCACCATCAGAACAGGCCAGACCTGCAACCGACAGACAGAACAGTCCCAGTGGCCTGAGGAAGGGTAGAGCCGCCCGCCCCGCGCCTGCAAGGTAGGTGGACCTGCGACCCACTGGCAGAACAGCCCCAGAGGCCTGCAGAGGG
>NW_025999949.1:27936388-27939032 GCF_001458135.2 Marmota marmota marmota
AGAGAGAGAAGAGGGGAGGGGAGGGGAGGGGAGGGGGGATAGTAGAGGATAGGAAAGGCAGCAGAACACAACAGACACTAGTATGGCAATATGTAAATCAATGGATGTGTAACTGATGTGATTCTGCAATCTGTATATGGGGTAAAAATGGGAGCTCATAACCCACTTGAATCAAAGTGTGAAATATGATATATCAAGAACTATGTAATGTTTTGAACAGCCAACAATAAAAAATTAAAAAAAATTTTTGAAATCCTAATTGATCCATATTTATTTCTCCTTTTTTTTTTTCCTTATAGCCTTTCTTCCCTCTATTTTGACCATAGCTGTATCCAGCTCTCCTTTTCTTTTTCTGCTCATTGCCTCAGGGAAAGAATCTGCTGGGGCAAATGTAGATAGCAAAATCATAAGAAGCTTTCCTTGGCTTTGAGGGTGTAAGCATTAGAATCTTTGGGAAGCAGAAAGCACTCTAGACATAAATTCAATTTGAGAGAAAACAGAATGAGTTCAAGGATACCCTGTGTTTCTTCTTCTACTCTCACACCCCAAATGAATTTTTGATTGGAAGAAGAAATTTAAGAAGAAATGATAGAGTTTAATTAGAACTTGATGAGTTGCATTGAAAGCTTTTGGTTTGTCCTTGTCTCTGATGAGGGTCACAAGCCCAAGAAAGGTTCTTATATCTAGTAGCTTTCACTGGTGCATTAGTCAGCTTTGCAGAGTCTCACACCCCAGGTTGCCAGGAGTTACCAGAATTCTTCTTGAGTATTCCCTGTAGCCCAGGAACATGTAAAGATGCTGTGGTCCATGATGGTGACTTGCTTTGACTCAGTGACCAAAGGCAGTAATGGGCAGAGTGGACACTATAGCAGATGACACTGGAGAGTTAATACCAAGATGGAGGCAATCTCCTCTAATGCAAGCTTTGTCACAGTATAGACCTTCTAGAACACTAGTGATAGACCCAAGCACTTCCCAAGCACCAGTATAATTTTCTTTCCTATTTTGTTTGCAGAGACTAACTTGCAAGTGTGGTTCTCTCTCGTTTGGCAAGCAAGAGATTCAGCTTTTTATTTCAGATCTTGATAGCTTCTCTCTTTCTTTGACTAAATTGAGTTACAGGAAAAAAAATTAAACTGTATTGCATATACGCGTTTGTAGGCTTAGTACTATATCTCCTATGTGCATAAACATCGGCTTCCGAAAGCTCATGATCTATTTTCAGATGTTGGCTGCTGGACTACATAATTTTTGGAACACTGGCATATGACGTGGAAACACACAAATAAGCTAAGAAGCTCATTTGAAAGAGCTCAATAAATGCCACTCCTTTTATTTTAGAGACACCTAAGTCAAGTTTAACAAGAGTTGTGGATAAGCTCCTCTATGGGGAGAAGTGAGAGGAGCACCCCCTTCTCCTGCCTCCTTCTTGGCCAGGGATCTTTGCCTTCACTCTTAGTGTGATTGGGCTGCAGGGGTGCTGCTTGGAATTGCTGTGTTTACTTAACATTTTAACTTGTTTGAAACATGTGTGGAGAGAAGAGATTATTCATAGATCACTCAAATCCTAACAGAAAGTATGAGATTTTTATTTCTTAAAGGGATGTGAATTTTAAAACATCAGAAGTAGTGCTATAGATCTTTGAAGAAGAGCACACCAGGGACTAACATGATCAGATTCAGCAATCTGTTGAGTTTCTGCTCAGAACAAAGGGCTGCCTTGACATTGTGAGGAGTGCAGAAATGAATCAGAGTTTTTCCAGGCCTGTTGGGAAGACAGATACGTGTATAAATAACTCTAATTCAAAAGCAGACTGCAATAAGTCCTGTCACAGGGGAATAAACATCATAGAATAGAATTTGGGAGAAGGAAAAACTAACCAAGCAAAAAGGGGTCTTAGTAGAGCTTGCAGGAGAAGAGGAACTGGACTTGGGCTCTGAAGAATCTGTTCATCCCAGGACCCACATGAGGAAAGGGTGTTAGGAACCAGAGGGACCCCCTCAATCCTAAACTGTGCTACAGAACAAAGAAGACTTGGAATGCTGTCAATAGGGGTCATGTTCAGATTGAGGGTGAGAGAGTGAGAAGTAGCCCTTAAAGTGATCTAACTGATAAAAAGGGCAGCAGTTGGCCTGAGGTGAGTTCATGGGCAAATTGCATCAACCTGGGAGGAAGAGTTTATTTTTCCTTTTAAATTATCTGAGGTTGTTCCTCCCCTAACCATGTCTTATTCTTCACCTATCCTCCTACCCTTATTGAGTTTATTGGTAGTCCTAGGCTTCCGCCCAATGCGTAATTTTCTTTGAATAACACACATAAGTAGGATATAGATACTTGTACCTGTAAGCAGACATTGGTGTGTGTGAGCTTCATGTTACTGAGATGCATAGGGTTCTCTGGCTCACTAAAATGGATGACCTCATTCAGATATACCAAGATGGACAAGATAGACCATTCTTGGGAACTAGAAGTGATCAGAATTGTTTCCCACCCAAAGATTCAGGCCTCCAGCACACAACTTGACCTGAATCTCCTAACCTGTCATGTCTACCATGATGGGAGTTGTTCATGTGTCATGTAGCTAGCATCTAGTCTCCCTTCTACTAACAGTGCCTTGCTTTTTTTTTTTTTTTGATTTTTTTT
>NW_025999949.1:27939049-27973585 GCF_001458135.2 Marmota marmota marmota
TTTTTTTTGATATATATATATATATATATATATATATATATATATATATATATATATATATCCCCCACCACCCCTGTTTACACGATTTAACTCAAAGGTGAAGAGAGGTACAAAGCCTTTGTATTGAAAAACAATTCTGAAACTTGGTGCAACTTTTGGTGCAGGCTTTATTCTCTGAACTAGCAGGTTGAAAGCTTAGAACCTGGTAGCACAAGAGAAAGCCCCACCTAAGGCATCAGAGAAAGCAGAATCAAGCTACATAGAGAGAAAGAAGTCAAAGGGTGTTATCTGAACACAATCAACGAAACATAAAACCAAAAGCAGCCATGGATTTTTAAGTAAGGATCTAATGCTTTCTTCTTTTGGCTCAAGTTGGTTGGAGTTTGGAGTCTGTGATTGTAACTAAGAATGCTGATTATGCCGATTAATTCATCCAGATGATGCACTAAATCTAGAAAGTATCTTTTGTCTTTTTACATCATTATTTGCTATTCTTTCTTCATTTATGACCGTACTTTTATCTTTAGATATGGTATTGGAGTGTTGTCCTTACCTGACTACTTTCTGAACTTCCTTTCAAACAAATAGAGGTCCTGTGCAATGTAACAGGGTCTGGATTTGGGGAACCAAGATAAAGACTAGAAGTAGGGTTGGGTTGGACTGTGAAATATCTTAAGTATAGAGTCAAGTGCCACCAACATCCACCATCTGGGCTTTAAGTGGGATCATGCTAAACCAATGGGTCTGCAGGAACATCAGACCCAAGGCTTGGTCCACCCAGGAACTGGGACAAGAAAAAGAGTAATAAGTCTACATAATTGAGGATAGTGAATCTGAGACTAGAGCCTGAGGTTCAGGATCCGATTAGTGGACAGAAAATACAAAGACTCCATAGAGTGTCCTTGGGGATATCTTGAGAGAGAGCCTGCAGTGATAACTGGGATCCAGTTTGTAGAGGGCTTAGAAAGCCAGGCTGAGGACTTTGGAATTTAGGGTAAAAGAAATGGCACTTCATGACTCTGATTCTGGAGGAGGCTGGTGATGAGGGAATCCATTAGGATGCTCACGTTCTGATACACAGTTGCTGCAGAGAGCTGACTCACAGCAGAGGATAGAGACTCCTCATGGAAGCTGGTTTACAGGGCACAGGGAGTTGGATTTTAGACACGTGGACTCCCAGAGGGTGAAGGAAGTGCCGAGCATTGACCATCCAGAGAGGAAGCAAAGCTGATGGTTTTGTTAGGGTTCATTCCCTTGTAAGGATGAGGTGAGGCTGTGCACAGGACTAAATTTTCTGAGGGAAAAAGTGCTGAGAAAATCTGTCATTTGATCCTCTCACTTGCTTTATGGAAGAAGACCCACAATTCATCTAATAGCATATAAAATCTATGAAATATTTGGCAATTCAGGGGAATATAGAGAAGCCTAGAATAGGACCTAATTGGTTGCCTGGGGTGATCCCTTTGGGAAGGTGTTCAGAACTCTTTTCTAGGCTATTCCGACAGGAATAGTGCTCTGCTCCAAAAGGCCACACACAAAATGGTGCTTTGGAAACAACTGGGGAAAATAATTTTAAAAAGGTAATTGCCATACAGAACACATAATTCACATTTCTTTTATTTGCAACCTCATGGCAGAAAGCCTTACTGCAGGAAGTCATGGTGACAGAGGATACCTGGTTTGGAAGGAATGTGTGGATCCTTAGTGATGTCAAAAAAACACAATGTTGTCATGAGACAGAAGGAAGAATGGGGTTATTTACCATGAACCAACCCATCTCTTTTACCCTGTAGTCCACGGGCTGTTAGCTGTGGTGGATACTTTCAAGCAAATGTCTCTTGGAGCAGTTTTTCAACCCGTAATAATTGTGAACCTACTACGTGCCAGGTAGTGAAGAGAGAGAATAAGAAATGACTTCTACCTTCATAGTTTCCAGAGATAACAAGAGAACAATAAATGTGGCTCACTGGCAGTGCCTGGGGTAACTAGGATGCTGTGCTACAGGTATGATGGAGAGATGCCTTCGGTTTGGGTTGATAGGAACGGTTTCTCCCAGGGAGTGATATTTCATGTATGATTTGTAATATTACAGAAAATATGAGCAGGAATTTTGCAAAGAAACATAGGGAAAGGGCATTCCAGGTAGGAGAATATATTGGAAAGTTTTACTTTATTAATTTATCATTTATTAAGCATTTATTAAAGATCTAGACATAGTACTAGGCACTAGGGATACAGACATAAATGAAATGTGCACAAGGCAGTGAGTGCTATTTTTAGAACCCATTTTATTTGCACAGTATTGGCTTTCACATACTCCTCTTCATCCCTCTAGGATCCCTGTTTTGATTGACACTTCTTTTAAATAAGTATGGAATAATTGAGTCATTTTATACAAGCAGATCATATCACATCATTGTTTGGTACAACATTTGATTCATGTCTTTTAAATCTTATTTTTTTTTGTCTTGTCTTGGGGACTAGTGATCTCTCTTTACCAGGCAGCTGGGACAAGCTGAAAGGCTGTTGTGACTTTGGATACTCAGAACAATTGGAAGACCCCTGCTCCCAGATCAACTGCCTGGAGATATGTCCTGATTTCAGTGCTGTCACAGATAATCCTCTGTGGTCAAGAAGAAGCAGTGTCTGAAGTGACAACAGAGCCCTCTGCCCCTTTGCTGCAGGGAGTGCAGCGAATGTCATGCTTTTTAGCTTTTCTTTGTCTAATTCCCTCCCTGCCCTCTACGTGAGCCTTCAACATACTCCAATAAAATCAAGAGCCTGGGAGACAGAAATACTCTGTGCTGTCAGGAATCCTGCTCAGTTTGTCTTCTGATAGCCAGATCACCTAAGTTTGGGCAAGGAAACACCAGAAGGAAGTACAGGATTCATCCCACCCATCTCTTCTTTTACAGGGGCAGTAGCCCATAGTCGGGCTGAATTTTATAGCAAATGGAATCCATGGGACATTGTGCAGACACAAGTGCCATGTGACTTTGTCTAGCCAGAGAGAATTGGCCTCTGCTGATCTACTCAGTGTCTTCTTGCCACAGCACCAGGTACAGGTACATCCTCTGACCTTGACCTTCCTCTTACTGTCCACTTATTCTCCCAGTCCAGGATGCTTCATTTCTATACACCCGACCTTAATCAATGGTCAGGGATTCTTTCTTTGTCATTCCCTCCTCTCCAACCCTGTTTTCCCATTCCCACTCTCTCTGCCCAATTCAGCCCTTTGTCACCTCATATCAGAATGGTATTTCCCATCTTCTTCTTTTTTGGGGGGTACCAGGGATTGAACTCAGGGGCACTCAACCACTGAGCCAAATCCAAGCCCTATTTTATATTTTATTTAGAGACAGGGTCTCACTGAGTTGCTTAGAACCTTGCCATTGCTGAGACTTGCTTTGAACTCGTGATCCTCCTGTCTCAGCCTCTGAGCATCACTGTGCCTGGCCCTATCTGCTTTTTGGCTTTCAGCTGATAACATATTTCCTATGGCCTCCAGGATTTCTGTTCCATAGGGTTTGCACCTGTCACTTTCCTTTGAAAAACAGTCCAGAGATATCCATAAAAGTTGAACCTTCAGGAGACGATGTCTAACCTTTCACATTCTTTCTTCCCTCTGCCCTGCATCCATCCATCAAAGCACAAACATCTGCTGAGCTTTCTTTTTCTACCCAGGAAGTGCTGCCCTCTCTGTCCAAAGTCCTTTGTCGGGTTGCCTCCATCCTGTCTTCACGGTGACCTTGGAATCAGCCCCGAGAGTCTACCAGACAGAGAGCCCTTAATATTAAGAAGAGGCAGTCATTTGCCTTCATGTGTCACTGCTCATTGCTTTCATGTGTCACACATCAATCTGGAGGTCCCTTATCTTCATGTGTCACATATCATTGTCCTAAACCCTCTAATGTGACTTTGATGCTGCTAGCATTTCCCTGAACCTAGGTGCAGTTTCCTAATACTTACTGGAACAAATTAGCTTAAAACTGGAGAAGGCAATAGAAGACTATTTGGGGAAAACTAGCTTCTATTATGCCCTTACAGTGTGCCAGCCTCTTGCACTACTTTATGTCATTTAATATCTGCAGATTCAGTTTTGCACGATTGCTTAATAACTGTGGAATGCCCTTCCTTTATCCATAAAGATGAGGATGATTATAAATATTTAAGTGCAAGTTCCTAAGAGAAAGTTTCCAAGAAATAGTAGTTCGCTGCCTTTTCCATAGAAGACTTTTGGGCAATCAGGGTTTTTCCTTACAGTTACCCATAGACCTTAAGGTGCCATGTATACCACAGCAGATGAACTTAAGATTCTTATGGAAAAGTTGAGAAGAATAGAGAGGTGTGGGTACATGCACGTGTATACCTATGACAGACAAATATGCAGGGTGCACTTCACCTTATATGATGAGCTGTATAAGTCCAGTTATAAGAGATACATGTGCAAGGATGATGTCTGACCATTTACAAAACTGTAATGTCTATTCACTAGGCTGTGCTTTGTACATTAATAGAAATATCTGCAGGAGAAATTAGTTTATGTAACTGCTGAGATGGATGCTAATGTAATCAGCAATGATATAAAGATACTTGGGTTAGAGATAAGCAAAATAAAACACACAAACACACACACAATGTAAATGCATCTGTGCATCTGTCCATCTACCTGACTAGTAGCAACCTGTCTTACACAAGACGTCAGAGGCTTTCAGCATTTTTTGTTATTCTGCATCCTGCTGGGAGAGTTGTTGCTTCTCTGTTTAATTTTACCAGTGCTTGCTTTAAGTCTCTCTTTTCAGATATTTGCATTCAGGAATTAAAAATAAATCCAATGGGAACATACATTGGTTTTCATTTTCTGAGGTCCCTAAGGCAGTAATTGGTGCTGGGGAAAAAGCAGATTTTAATTTCTTTTCAAGACTTGAATTCTACTTATCTACTTCTGAGAAATTATAAAACATTTGTGGTCATTCTCCTTAAACTTTGGTCTCTCTAGAGCCTCCCTCCTCTTTTGTCTTAAAAGCTGGGTGGCAAGGGTACAGAATTCTAGAATTTCAGGACTCCCAGTGGAACTTGGAGATCTTTTTGCATAATTGCTTATTTTAAAGGAAAAGAAGATGAAGCCCAGAGAGGAAAAGTGGCTTGTCCAAAGCCACATAACCACAACTTGGAGGAGACTGAAAGGATCTGGCTCTGTCAATTCCTAATCAGGAAGTTCCAGGGAGTACAACTGAAATCTTAGCTTATGCTGTTCCCCTGCCTGGGGATACCCACCATCCTCAGGCCTTGACCCTCTACCCACCAGGGGTCATAGGAATCCTCAAGCCTGTACCAGCCATGAGGTCCCCTGAGATCCCAGACTTCACTCTTCCTACCTAAGTCATCTTCCCTCATTCTGCCAAAACTTCTTTGAACCACAAGATGATCTTGTTTCCTTCCTTCCTTTTATTACAGAGATGAAAAATGGACAGAACTTCATGGGATGAAGACTTTTCTAGTGCTGCAGTGTGATTCTGGCATTCTTGACAATGTAACCATAACGTAGCCAACAACAAGGACACGCATAATCTGAAGTCACAGGGACCCAGACTTCTACCAGTCTTTCAGGGGCAGAGCATTCTTCCTGTGGCTTAAGCATATCTTGCACACTCTAACCATGAAGCCTTCACACCTATTGCTGCCACTTTGGGGGACACTGCTGTCTGGAATCTGCAGAGTTTTCTTTATCTACTCCTTCAGGTCATTGAGGCCTTCTCTGATGGGCTTATTTAAAAGAGTCAGCCCTGCTATCCAAATTCCCTGTTATTATTACAGTGCCAGTAATTGCACATTTTATTTACTTGTTATTATTTGGCATATTGTCTTCCTTCCCCAAAAAGGATGTAGACTCCATGAGAGTGGGGGTTTTTCTGTGTCTTTTCCTTTGTCTCATTAGTAGTGTCTACAAAATGCCCAACATATAGTCATTCAATACACATTTATTAAATGTGTGAAAGAATAAATGAGTAAATAAAGAAATCAATAAATAGCATAGTTCTTCTATTAGACCATGATGCCTTTCAGTTTTCTCAATGGCCATAGTCCTAAGGCTCCTTCTCCATTAAGAGTGCTGACCTGAAGATTTATATCTGTTACCTCTACTCAAAATTTTATGGAATTCCATTTCAGGCTGCACCAATGGTGGGAAGAAGGTCCTTCCTTCCTCCACTTGGTGCTTCTAAAAAAACATTGCACTGATGTCAGGATTAGAGCTTGGTGGTGCCAGAACCCAGCTCTTATCCTGCATGTGCCTTCACTCATTGGGCCTTGACTCCTTTGGAAACTTTATCTTCCAGTTTTAACAATCTGTGCTTGGAGGAACATTAGCCTCAGGAATGTTTCATAAAGCACGATTCTGCCCTGTCAGAGCTGGAGTTCCAATATAGAAGAGCAAGAGACGGTCTCCAGCATGGGAAATAAAACAGGGGACCTAGTATTTTGAATCAGACATGTGTTAAGATTTGGTTAAGGGAGCTGAAAGGGAGACTTCGTGGCCAAACTTCAAGGTCAGAGGAAGACCAGGGATAGTTTCAGCTACTTCATTAGCTCCTTAAATTCTTCAAGTGAGAGGATTGGTGGAAGAGGCTGGGATGTAGCTGAGAACAGAGAGCCCTGCGTCGTGTGGCCTGTGGTGCGAGTTAATGGAAGTTTCTGGGCATTCATGCAGTCATCCAGGTTGCTGGGCTGGGATACAGGAGCACCTCCTTTGCATTCTTGTTCCCAGTGAGGCAGCATTTCCCTGAACTAGACAACTGCCTATCTGCTGTTCTTTTTCTGGGGAGGAGGGAAGGGTTACCTGATTGCTGAATTTGTGATTGGAACTGGTAGCCTCTTCTTGCTTTCTTGTAGGGCCACAGTCTAACTCCAACCCAGGGTAGCTTGTCGTTTTCCACTAGGTCCAGGAAAGAGTAAATAAATAAGTCTGCATAATCATAGGGAGCAGCCTTAGAAATCTCACTTGTGGGAAAACATAATCTGCCTTCTCTAGTATCAGCTTCTTATCAATAATCAAGATGATTTTTCTGACCTCCACGAGCCTCGCTTTGAGACTTATGTTTTACTTGGGTTAGGACTTGGTGGGAAGAGCAGAGTTGTTTATTGGATCCCACCAATCCCCACATCATCAGCGAGTCAGTCAGTTGCCAAGGCTCACTATGCTCCCTGTGCCGTGGCAGTGGGGAAGCTGGGTGGGGAACCGCTGCTTGTGGATCATGTGCTGTGTGGCAAGCATGCTCTGGATCCATTGCACATGTTCTCACTTAAACCTCAAAGTGGCTTTGGATGTTAGATTATCATTCCCATTTTATGGATGAGATGACTGTGACTCAAAACTAAAATAAAAACCAAAACCAAAAGCTCATTCCTGGTAAGCATAGTTAATATATGTAGGGGTGAAAATATGTGTTTTACTGTGTTTGCTGCCAAAGTGAACTGATCAAGTGTAGTTTCTGGTATCCAACTCACAGTCCACTGATAGGAGTAGCTAACTGAATCCCAAATGACAAATTTTCCAAACTGTGGCACTGTTAGTTAGGCACAGCTGCAGTGGCAGTGGGAAGAGAACTGTCTACTCAGATGAAGAGGTGAAGTTATGAGAAACTTGCTCAAGGGGGATGAGTAGCAGGAGCCAGATCACCCTGGGTTATTTATTATCTTATAATTTACTATTTGTTTGGTACTAAGCAAGTTATTCAACCTCTGTGAGTCTCAGTTTCCTCATTTGTAAAATAGGGATCATTGCAACCCAGAGCTTTGTAGTATGTCTTAAACTATGTTTGGTTTAAGTAAACAGAGTAACTGTTTTTAAGTATTGATGTTCTCCTTATCTACTCTATGGATCTTAGCCCTGGACATGGGTTGTGGGGTCAAGAAATTAGTTTTTCCTGGAGATATATACAATTCAGTTGGACTTATCTTTGATTTCTGGGCATGAGCTTCTTTGAGTGTGATTCTCACAGGTGACTTCCAGAAATTCAGCAATGAAATAATTTCATTACCGGACCACAATTACCACTCAATGGACTGACATTAAAATTTCGTAGAGCCAGCTTTATTTGAAGCTTACAAGCCTTTTGAAAGAGTAGACAGACCCAGATGTTAAAGTAACTTTTATTGCTTATGCTGCAGTTACACAACTCTGATGAGACTATTACAATCCAAGTGTCCCCATGCTTACCCCAGGAAAGCAGAAGGTAATTATCATTTCTGTGAGTACTTGGAGTGCTGAGAAGCATTTTTCATCACCAAAACATGAAAAGGAGGTAATTTTCTTTTTATTTGTTTAGCTCCTGATTGTTTCTTCCTTTCTCTTATGGGATCAAAGAAAAAAGTATTGCATACTACATTTGCCTAGGGATTAAAATAAGATTGTGTCCTCAAATCATTTTGTAAAGAACACAATGGTTGCATTGTTTCCTGGAGGATAAAGTGTCCAGGTCTTGCAAAAAAAAAGGTAAGTTTAAAGCAAAAACTTACAAATGAAATTCTGTGGGGGTTTCTCCTTCCCCTCCCTCCATTCTAAGCTGGGGAGAATACAGAGAATAAATAAAGCAATATGGAAAGTCCGATGTGTATTGAAAGTCTTCTTTTCTGTGTATCTCCTCAAGCTGCTGTTCATACAAGGAAGCACTTCTAGAACTGCTTTTAGTGCCAATAACTTTGCTGTCCATTTTGGGTTAGGCCTGTCCTGCCCAAGGAAAGGAAATGAACTATCTCTATGCCTTGAGCACATGACCAAGTGTCAGTTTGAGGAACCCCATCCAGCTCCAGATAGCCTGCCCGAGCAACCATGGGAGTGTCTCCTGAGAATCTATTTTTGTTTTCGGTTTAAAAACAATCACCTCATGGTATTCTTATTCATATGGAGGCTTGAAAAACACTGATACTAAATTTGTGCTTTAGCACAGAATAGAAAACACAATCTGATTTCCCCAAGAGTTGAACTAGAAACTCTTTAATTTGGCTCTGTTGGGAAAAGACAGGTCCCCTAGATAAACAAAAATAGAAGATAACTTTTTCTAATATTTATTTTTAGTTGTAGATGGACCTTATTTTATGTATTTATATGTGGTGCTGAGGATGGAACCCAAGGCCTCATACAGGCCAGGTAAGCGCTCCACGACCCCAGGCCAAGATAAATGTTTTATAAAAAGCTTGCTCATCTTAGAACCTCCCTCCTCTGCCTCCTGCTTTTCATGCATTGGTGTTATTGCTCCCTTGAGATCACAGGATGTTCCAAATGGTGTGGTAAAACTGAGCAAATTCTTTGGGAGTGTTCCTCGGCCATACTCCAGAGAGAACAGAAGCTCAGAAATAAGTTCCAGAGGCAGGCATGTGCCCAACCAGCTTACAATTCTTTGATCTTGACCTGGGCCTTGACTTCCTTTCTATTAAACAATTCCCCTCCAGTTTGATTTAGTCTTCTTTATCCACTAACCTCCTTCATTTCTCAAAGCTAGACTCAATCTCTCTCTCTCTCTTCTGGGTGCCATGCTTATTCCTATCTGCTTTTCAAGACATTAAATGAAAATCCTCTGTGTAACATTCTCTAATCCATTCTCCCCCTTCATTATTTTTCATGGTGTTTGCTGGTTGGGCATTAGTGCTCTCCTTGGATTAAGAAAAGGTGCTGAGTTTCCAATAGGCTAATGACTCCCCCAAGATCAGGAAACTAGTTCATGTTAGACAAGTCTTCTCCCATTATGCTATTTTCCATATAAATTGTGTAGATCTAGGCCTTGTTCATCAAATTGAGACGTGAGAAAGGGTTAAAATGGAAAGGCAAAGAAACTCAGGCTCCTTTGAGGTCGAGTCTCTGGGTAGCAGGGCTGAGAAACAACAGACACAAACCAGGACTGTCAAGCTCGGGCTGATTCCTATGTAAGCAGAAAAATATGGGAAGAACTGATGGTGAGACATCTACTGCCTGGTACCCAGATCCAAAAAGGGGCACAGTCACCTGATTGGACTAAAGGTGTGGGAAGAGCTTGTGGACACTGAATGCCTTACCAGGATTGTGTGGAAGGCTAGATCCCTTAGCCCTGCAGATGCCTGTATACCACCAGACAGCAGCCATTCACTGAACTCCTCTCTTGGGATCCCTTCCCTTTGCAAGCTCTGCTTGCCTGCTTTGTATTACTCTAATAAATCCTGTTACTTCACTCTCACCCTGTGTCCAGGGATTTCATTCTTCAAATTCACAAGACAAAGAACCCAGCCCCACATCCCAGTGCTACAAAATCACACATTTTTTAAATTAGGCAACTATATGTACCAGAAGCATGCTAGATACTATGGGATATAGATATATGCCAGTGAAGTCTCTTCCATTAAGAAACCTACCATCTCATTAGATTATAAATCAAATTCTTTGATTTTTCCCTCTATTATCTTGATCCTGCTGTCAAGATTATCCAGTGACTATTTTATTTTGGCTAATCTATTTTTCTGTTCTATATTTCCATCTGGTTTTCATTATAGTTTGTCTATTTGTCTGATAAGATACCCCTTCTTTCCTTTCAAGAGTGTTTACATTTACTTTGCACAACATGCTTAAAATATAGTCAAATAATTCCAACATTGATGTTATCTTGGGATCATCATCTGTTGATTAGCTTTTTTCTTGACACTATTCATGTTTCCAGGTTCTTCATATTTTGTAATTTTGGATTATGTCTTGAACATTTTGAATACTATGCTATAAGAGTCTGAATCTCTTTTAAGTTCTATACAAAACATATATTCTTTGTTCATTTGTTTTATCATGCAATCAACTGAAAATCAGACTTCAAGTTGTTGCCTGTCTTCTCTCTGGGCTGTGGTTCCAACACAGGTTTAGTTTTCAAAGTCTTTAGTGTACTCTTTAGTTCTGAACCATTATTTTTTTGTAGCCAGTTTAAGATCTGGGAGGGAATTTACCATAGTTCAGTTCTGAAAGCCTTTTGTGTACATTTCAGGTCCAAGTTGGATTATCTGGGGACTGGACGGGAAATAAGGAAAGGACAAAACAAAACCCAAAATACAAGATTTCTATCATTCTTTATGACTCCACTTTTGCTCCTTGAACCCAAAATAGAGTTTTCTTGGATTTTTTAATGGGTCAACTGTGTGCCTCCAAGGTTCTTATGTGGAAGTTCTAATTCTTGGAGACTCACAAGGCAGCAGTATTTTGAACTGGGATCATGGGAGATGTGTTCAGTCAAGATGAGGCCATATAGGAGAGGGGCAGACCCCTAATCAAATATGACTGAAGGTATTTTTAAAAGGTAAGTTTGGACTCACACATATAAGGGAAGATGATGTCAAAAGAGGGCTAGGCTGGGCTTGTGGCTCAGCAATAGAGCACTCATCTAGCATGTGCAAGACCCTGGGTCCAATCCTCAGCACCACAATAAATAAATAAATAAGTAAATAAAAATATTCTGTCTCACTACAACTAAAAAATAAATATTAAAAAAAGAGAGAGACAGGAAGAAGATAATCATAAACATGCCAAGAAAAAGGTTTGGGACAGATCCTTCCCCCATGGCCTTTAGAAGGAACCAACCCTGCTAATACCTTGATACTGGAATCTGGCCTTCGCAACTGTACAACAATACATTTGTATTGTCTAAGGCATCTAGCATGTTGTTCTCAGTCATGAAATTCTTTAGAAAATGAATACTCTTTTTGCTTACACCTCCTTCTGCCCACAATTGGTATACAATTATGAATTTTAGGTTGTCTTTGAAGCTAGACTGTGAGATACTAGAGGGAGGAAAATGAACAAAGTGGTCACCACTGACATATTAATTTGATTTCTGTTTCCTTCCCCAATCTGCCTACTATCACATGCTCCTTATATTTCTCAGATAGCTTCTATATACGTTCTGTTCAGGGTTTTTAGTTTTATTAAGTAGGAAGAACATGGTGGAGTGTTCTTATTTCATCTTGACCAGCAGAGTGTGCTTTTGTGTAAGTGTGTGTGTATGTGTGTGTGTGTGTGTCCCTCACACAGGGTTGGTTTGAGAAAAAGGATCTCATGCTATTCATCATTTTCTCAATAAATGAAAACAGGGAGCTCTCAATCACTTTTGTTTCTGAGACTAATTTCATCCAAACTCAGCTTAGAGATGTTAACATCTTTAGTTGTAATTTAAACTTCTGAGTTCATCTGTTCATTATTGTTTAGGGCGGAGGGCCTTTTTGGACTTTGGTGCTATACAAGTGAATTATCTCTCCTCACCTTTAGTGAAAAATAAACAGGCACCCGTGGTAAAGACATTCTTAGAAAGCCTGTTCCCATTTCATTAGATTTATCCAATTTACTTTATAGAATTTATTGATCTTTTTTTAAAAAATACTAAAATATTAAAAAGATGGATCAGATATGACTCTTCAAGAAATTTAGGCAAATGACATTTCAGAGCCTGATACTCTCGATTTAAAGAATCTAATTAATGTGATTCATCATGCAGATACTATATGGATTTTTTTTAAATGAAACTAAGAAAGCATTTTGTAAACATGAAGTGCCAACCCACCAAAGGGTTATGGTTTATTGGGCCTACATCTGTCTTCTTTCCATCCTTAAGAGGAGTCCAAAAATAGGATTCTAGGTTTTGCTGAATAAAATTGTGTTTACCATTTCCAAATCCCTTCGATTTTGTTTCCACCTCTTCTAATATTTCAAGGTAAAACATTTCTTATAATTTTAGTCTGGAAATGTGCAGCAGCCTTGGCTGGACCTTGCCCTTTTTGGAAATATCCGAAGCATCGCTAAGTCTTTCCAAAAGAACAAGTACCAGATTTGCACACTGTATTCTGCACACAGACACCTGGGTCCCACACAGTGAGAGAATATGGTGTATTCAGATTTAAGAGAAAAAACTTTAGGTATGAAAGCAAGTAACTCTTTATACTGACAGATAATTTGCTTTGCTGTTGAAACCACCCCAGTTTCTAATGTCTTCTCTCCTACTTCTCATTCTTGTTTTTGAGTTCATTCTTGGTGACAATAGCAGTAGATAGGAAAAAAGTTTGTGCTTTCAAGGGACTTCAATACTAATGGCAGAGGGCTGAAGGACGAAGGACGGAGAGAAGGAGGAGGAAGTAGAGAAAAAGGAGAGGACAAAGAAAGATCAGCTCATGGTAAGTGCTGGGAAGACAATTACAATAGGGTATGATAATAGGGAAAATGGGGTGTCAGGAAAAGTCTGTGACACATGAAGGTCAAGCACTCCAAGCAGAAGTAATAGCTACTTCTCAGGCCCCGTGACAGAGATGGGAAAGATGGGACACAACTCAAGAATATGACAAAGAGGGGCAGGCACAAAATGAGGTCATAGTGATCATCTCAGACCAGGTTACACAGGACTGTGGAAGCCAAAGCCAAAAGCTTGTGTTTCATTCAAAGTGTGATGGAGCCATTCGTGGTTTTCAAGTAGGGAACATTCTTGTTTATATTTTGAAATTTTCACTCTGTCGGTTTCATGACAAGTAGTTCATATTTCTTCTTTTAGATCCACTTCAAACTTTTCTTGAAGCCCTGGGCAAAGTCAATTCCCTCTTCATCTTGGGCTCGAGTGCAGATTTGTCTTTACACATAGTCACTTGAACTTTGGTGATTAATCCAATAAAGATGAGCCTTTTTCCTCTGTGTATACAATGATGGCATAAAGATAAATTAGTGAATAGAAAATGGTGTGGCTCTTAGGAACATCTTCATAAATTCTAGTGTACTACTAGTCCTTAGCATTTGAACCTAAAATATGGTAATTTCTAATATTTAGTCTTAAATTCTAGTTTGTCAGTTTTTATGTTTAATTCATCCAAATGATGCTGATCTCTTCAAGATGCAATTTGTTATATTTGGTCCCCTGGTGGGTTTGTCTGCCTAGTAGTTATAGAAACACCATGACAGGGTGCATGTTGCTGCAGGTGCACCAATGTCCCTTTCTCATCCTATAGAAACAGTTGGACAACATTTCCCACCTCCAGCTAGTTGTGGCCATTGGACTGAATTCTGGCCAACTAGATGAGATGCACAATTTCCAAGCTTGGCTTCCAGAAACCTCCCATGGGTGATTCTTCCATTCCCTTTTCTAATTTTCAAGCAGAATCCAAATTACTAGAATCCACATCACCTTTTTTTTTTTTTTTTTTGGTGGGCCTGGGGATGGAACCCAGGGCATTACCCAGGCTAGGCATGTGCTGTACCACTGAGCTACATACCAGCTTCAAATACTTCTCTCAAGTTATCAGAGATGAACATAGAACAAAATAATTGTAATAAGTTCTTATATAACCACTGGCAAAACACAATTCATCATTCTGAAAATATGAAAAAGAAACCTCCTTAGTTTAAGGTTCATGACTCTGAATCTCAAAAGTTGAAACCAACAGAAAATGGAGCCAATGGCTTCCTTCGCTGAAGTACTCAGTTAAAAGCAGTGTCTGGTCCACAGGTGGCTTCCTTTAGCATTTGTGAAACATGTCATACTTACACCTTCTTATTAAACATCCCACTCATGAGTGGAGTGTGGCCTCCTGGAGGACAGGGTGGTGGCTTTGGGTCCCTGTAGTGTCTTTATGCCTAGCAGAGAGTGTGGGAGATATTGCTTGTTTGGGGGACTAGAAAAAAATCCATCCCCTACGAAACAACTATAATTAGCAACCAGAAGACAATTGGCAGTGATTAACTGCTTTGGGGAGGTAGAACACTGGATGTGGGGACAGAATCAGGGACTGTCAGCTGGTGACTTTCTGGCTTTCCCTCCATGGTATACCAACCAGGTAGAGGGCACAGCAAAAATTCCAGTCTATGTCGAGCAGACAGAGGAGCAGAAAAGCTCAAATTCTTCTTTGAAAATGGTATTTATCCAGCACCCAAATGAACAGAGTGTGGATACTAAGGTCAGCAAACATTTAGAGTTCAGATATACAGTATAGGAAAGCAGCCTGGATGTCTCATCACAGCTGAAAAACGAGTGAAATGGAAAATAAGAAAGAAGCCTGCTGCCGAGCCTATGAAAAACTCATCCTGAATGCTCAGGAGGTCTCCACACGTGTGAATAATGGTTTTGCAGGAATCAGAGGAAAGGGTTAGGAAACTAAATAATGTTTCAATAAAATCTGAGAAATCATGATCTCTATTAAAAAGGGAGCAGAAAGGCTTATGTGAGAACTCGTTGAAATGCAAAGGCAGCAGGCTGGGAAGACAGGAGGGCTGAGAGAGATAAGGTAGGACTGCTGCGGAATCAATAATTCAACAGCAGCATTTAAATCCCTACTGGAGAGATCGGACTCAAACCAGTAACGTGCAAATTGACAGTAGGGCACAATGTTAGCAGTGGGTTACGCAGCCGCTCCAAAATGCAAAGGAAACCATTATGAGAGAAGAAACTGACGTCTACAGAGGAGAAAAACACACAATAATAATATTAGAGATCTCCAGTGTTACTTTAATAGTAAGAATGCAAGGTTTTAATCTTATCAGATTGTAAAACTTGGCTTAATTCATATGATCTTCATCTTCCCACTCCAATTTTGTTTTTATGCTTATCTGTGTTCTGGAAATTTCCAGCCTTCTATGGATTCATTGCCAAGGAAAGTGGGCACTATTCTGCTTAGGGTCCTAATTTTTTTTTTTTTTTTTTTTTTTACCAGGAACTGAACNTAATTACCTTCTGCTTTCCTGGGGTAAGCATGGGGACACTTGGATTGTAATAGTCTCATCAGAGTTGTGTAACTGCAGCATAAGCAATAAAAGTTACTTTAACATCTGGGTCTGTCTACTCTTTCAAAAGGCTTGTAAGCTTCAAATAAAGCTGGCTCTACGAAATTTTAATGTCAGTCCATTGAGTGGTAATTGTGGTCCGGTAATGAAATTATTTCATTGCTGAATTTCTGGAAGTCACCTGTGAGAATCACACTCAAAGAAGCTCATGCCCAGAAATCAAAGATAAGTCCAACTGAATTGTATATATCTCCAGGAAAAACTAATTTCTTGACCCCACAACCCATGTCCAGGGCTAAGATCCATAGAGTAGATAAGGAGAACATCAATACTTAAAAACAGTTACTCTGTTTACTTAAACCAAACATAGTTTAAGACATACTACAAAGCTCTGGGTTGCAATGATCCCTATTTTACAAATGAGGAAACTGAGACTCACAGAGGTTGAATAACTTGCTTAGAGCTGAGCTGAGGGAATAAAAGTAGTGAATATTTAAAATAGGACTAAAGACATAATATATATTATATATATAACATATCATATAATGAAATAATGAAATACTATTTGGCTGTAAAAAAGAAACCCCGACATTTGTGATGACCACATGGATGAACCCAGGGGACATTATGTTAAGGGAAATAGACCCATGAAAGAAAGATGAATGCTGCATGAACTCACTTAAAAGTGGCAGCAGAACTCAAAGGAGTAAAGAGTAGAATGGTGGTTACCAGAGGCTAGGTTGGTGGAGGGGAGGAAACAGGAATTGATAGTCAAAGGGTAAGAAGAATGCATGTTGAGATCTACTGTTCAGAGGGGTGACTATCATCAATAATAATGTGCCATATGTCTCAAAATAACTAGGAATAAATTTCAAATGTCTCATCAGAAAAAGAAATTAATCATTTAGTGATGATTGTGCTAATTAACTTGATGTAATTACTACATGTTGTATACATCTATTAACACTCACAATGAGCCCCATAAATTTATGTAAGTGTACTTTGTCATTAAATATAGTATTAATACAAAATAAGTAAGCAGCCTATCTCAAAAATAAGTGATACTGAAGACTATAATGGTACTTAAGAGTTCATTGTGACAGAAGTAAAATCTCAGTTTAATTTTTGTTTCTCTGTAGAAAATTATTTCTTATCTTTATTTTGCTCCCTAAATAGTTTCATCTTGATAAGTTAAAAGAATCACAACAGGTTGTATGAAGGGATTAGTGGCATTTCATTAATATTCTCTGGAAAGTACTTTTCATTTACAAACCACAGAATTGTCTTTAATCTAGGGAAGTTCTTTATCATTACTATTTCAACTTTCTCTCCTTATATGCTGCAGATCGGTTCCAAGACCCTCTGTGGATACAAAAATTTGTGAGTGCTGAAGTCCCTTAAATAAAATGGCATCAAATTTGCATATGATCTATGCATACCTTCCCTGTACTTTAAATCAATTGTCTATAGGTTGCTAATAATAATACCTGCTACGATGAAAATGCTATGTATATAGTTGTTACTGTGTATAGTTTAGGGAATGATGATAAGAAAAAAGTCTATGCATGTTAAGTGCTAAGGCAATATTTTTGAACATTTTTCGAACATTTTTCATTTTCCATTATTTAAGTACATGGAAGTAGAACCCACAGACATGAAAGCCAACCTATTATTTCTTCTATCCTTCATGACATTGTGTTCTATTATGGATTCCTAATTTGAATTCCTAAATTTGAACTTGGGCACAATCTGTCAAGTAGTTCTCTTCTTTCATCCAGACTAAAATTTTCATTGATGTTTTTAATATGACCAGTGAGCTTTTCACCTCTTTAGTCTGTTCTGATATGATAACATTTCTTTTTAGTGACTGCAAGCTCTAGTTTTAAAGATTTGAATCTTGATGAGAAAACTATTTCAGGATGTGAAAGATTTCTCCTTTATTTCTTAATTATCCATTTTCAGACTCTTTTTATCTATGGTATCTGTCCTCATTTCCCAACTCTTCTTTGCCCTACTCCTGCCAGTGAGAGTGGGCTGGTTGAGAGCTTCTCTCAGAGTCTGTGGGTTCCCTTTTCAAGTCCTAGGCATCTATCTGCTCCTTCAAACGTGGCAAATCATCGTCCACAGTGATACTTTCTGTAACCCAAGTTTTACTTTACCTTGTAGCAATTGCCCAGTATTTTTGGTGTGTACAAGCCACACTTGTTGAACTTTTAATAAAAATAGCATTTTCCTTATTTGAAGTTTTATCGATCATTTTACTATATATCTGGGGTGGGCTCCTGTATCCCATTTGCATGGAAAGATCTCACATCAATTTTATGATTAAATTGAAAAATAGCTGAGTAAAAAAAATCAATTTATATATAATGTTCTTTATTCCTAAGGGTTTTACAAAGAATATATGTTATTCATATTACCAGGGAAATAAATTTTAACATTCATTTATATTATCAATAAGGAAGCTGTTCTTAGGGGACCACCTCAGATATGTGAAAAGGAGATTTGACTAATAGGAACCAATACTTGCCTCATCTATCCAGCTCTCGGCTTATTCTTTAAGTCAGTCACTAGAACATGAGCTTCATGGGGGCAAGCATTTTGCTGATCTTCATCCTGGTATTCTCAGAACTTGTAACAGCTTTTGGTACATAATAGGCTCTCACGAATCACCAAATGAGTGAATAAAGAAATCTGTGAGCTGGCTAAGAGTTCTGTAAAGAAGGTAATTTCACAATGCCATGAAACCTAAGTTACACACAAGCCTAATACGTGTCAGTATAAGTCAGGTTCCTCCTGGGGACCTCCCAAGGGCACTGGCTGTCTCCTCTATAGCCCTTTCCTGAATCTTTGTTGTTGGATCCGCTCCATAAGCTCCAGCTACCTTGAACCTCATTTGGACTTTGTTACCAAACTATCTATCAAGCCTGGGTCCTTCTGGATCTGGATGAAATGGCATTTCCTGACATGAATGTTGCTTGCTTTTGACTTTCACTTTTATCTACTGGTTGCCTCTTCTTAGTGTCTATTTGAGAGACGGATTCCAATAATGAAAATTTATTTTTTTCTGATGAGTGGGAAGAAATCAATGAAAATGTTAACCTTGATTGTATTGGAGCTGATGTGTTGGTGAATTATTATTTTTGTTTCCTTTGGCATTTGCCACTCATGGATTTTCCCAGGTTTGTAATGTTGACCATAATATACATGCATAATGGAAAATTCTATAATGTGTCTGACATAGAATTATATGACACACTGTGCCATCTTGTATCCCTTGTTCCAAAGTACATTGGTAAATCTTAAGGCACAGTTTGAGTGAAAGAGTCTTTATTCATTGCTACCCTTTCCAACACCATAAGAATGCTATCTTCCCAGTATTTTGAAAAGTTCCCAAAGAATATCTGATATTTGAATATCAGATATTTTATTTGTTATTTATTGTTTGCTGAATTTGCCATTTTTCTTCTGTGCTCCACTGTAGTGGTGTCCACTGACTGGGCTTCTGGATACCAGGTCAATGGTACATAGGCAAGCTTTTGGGGCTCCCAGCTTTGCTCAAGTTGCCATCTCCTCTTTCTCCAGAAACTAGAGAATTTGCTTCTGCTAATTGTTCTGCCAAATTGAACTTTGCGACTGACATAGAATTCTATGGCACACTGTGCCATCTTGTATCCTTTGTTCCAAAGTATATTGGTAAAACTTTCATTGCAACTCCTTTTCTCTAGAAGCTGGAAGGGTGTTCTCGATAGCAAGGTGGCTGGACATATTTGAACATTTCCTGAGCTATATTCAGAATCACTATAACTCCCATCATTACTGCATTGCCTTGGGAGCACATGTAAATGCCACAGCTCTTTTTTTTTTTCCTTCAGACAAACTATACTTCAAGATATCTCTTGCTTCATCGTGCACAGTTTCCATAATATCTCCCCTAATGTCCTGAGCAGTCTTCAAGCTTATCTGCATTTGAGAGTTAATATGCCATTGGCTGCCAAGGTGGAACATTGTCACCTATCTATTTTAATTTGATTGATAGAAATTTTGTGGGTACATCTCTTTTTTTGCACATTCCTAATTCTTGGAATGCCTGAAGCACAAGATATTGCATGGGTATTATACTGTGACTCAGAGGATCCCGAGTAACATTTGGACAAAAGAAACCCTTACCTGTTTTGCTTACATGCAGCATGGTGTCTCTGTAGACATCTCCTTCCTCTACATACAGCTTTTATCCACGGAATTCTTCAGGATTCAGATGAAAAAGGGAAAAATCTGGATTGGGAGTCATGGGGATTATAAATAATGCTTATTTATGATTTGTGAGAAAGAGTCAACTTAATAATCTCAACATTAGTAGTACTATTAATACTGATAACTATTATCAGCTTTCAGATATTGAATACCTACATTATAGACTCTTTTCTAGGAGATTTACCGAGAGTATCATGTTTAATCTGTACTGCATTAGAAATACGATCCTCACTTAACAAAAAAGGAATAATAATATTAGAGAGGTTGATAGACCTGCCAAGAGTATAAGGAGCTGCTCAGTTTCTCTCTAAGCCCTACTCTTTCTAATCACTCTAGGAGTAATATAATGCTAGAAAATGTCTTGTCTGATATTGGTGATATGGTACTTACATCATCCCCAAATCTTAATTCTGGGCTATTTATTCATTGACAGCATACTCCAGATTTTGGCTGTAAGTATGATGATAAAGAAAAGTTATAGAAAATACTTCTCATGCTTGAGGGGAAAAAAAGGACCAAGGGACGACAGCGAAGTGCTTAACAGGAAACTGAGAAAGAAGCCACATTGAATGAATTGAGAAATTAACTCAAAGGGTGAGAAGTTCCCTAGCTCAGGTTCTAGTGAAGAAATGTTCAAGGCTCAACCTGGCACTGGAACAACCTGTCAAAGAGGCTGAATCTTCACTTCAAATACTACCTGGGTTGGGATGACCCCAGAAGTGGTCCCTGAGTGTCCCTGCAGAGGACTCGGCACTTGGACACATCTCTTCTCCCCCTTCTGTGAAGCAGCCCAATGAAGAACCCTCACAGGGCAGCTCACACTCTCACATTCTGGGAAGATGATCATGTCTACAACAACAAGTTCTTATTAGCTCTTCATCTGTGTTCTAGAACTTCTGGAGGAAGCCCTATTCATTGGGTTTCACCAGGACAGATTTAGTTCTCACATCTCCTGACTTCAACAGAGCAAGAAACACTTTCCAAAATGTCTTCATTTTTCTTACATAGGAGAAGCCAGGACCCTCCACCCCAACAAAAAAAGTGAAAACCAGGCACAATAAATCAAACTTCCCTCATATAATTCCTGGTTTATAACCAGGAGTTCTTTCAGTTAAGTGAAAGGTGGATGTGCCATTAGACCTCTCCTGTGTGATCCCAAAGGAAGGACTAAGCCCAGGGATAGAAGTTTTGAGGGGATGAATGAACTTTGCTCAAGTGGAGGAGAATATTACAGCAGCCAAAGCTGTCCAGAAATAGAATGAGCTACACCAGAAAAGGATCCATGCATCAAGAAAGGACATGTTGCTAGACATGATCTAACATAGGCTGGAAAAGCATGTCACAGACACATCAGAGAAGGGACTGTAATATCATGCAGGATATTGGATTAAATTTTTCAAAATTACTATTTCAGTTATCTATTGTCATATAACAAATGACTTCGAAGTTCAATGGCTTAACATAATAAGTGTATTTTAGCTCACACTTTCTATTGAAAATCTAAGTACTTCTTTCATTTTTGTTGGGCTCCCTCAGGTGTGTGCAGCAACCTAACCTAGGGACACCTGGCTTTGCTGATATAGTCTGGGTATGGGAGTGGGTGAGGGTGGTATGGCTGAGGATGGTATTGGCCTGGACCAATAGACACTCTTGAGATCTCCCCTCCTCCATCAGTCTGGTCTGGGCTTATTCATACAGTGGTAGCAGGGATCCCAGAGAAATAAAACCTCACAGCCTCTTGAGGCCTGTGCTTGAAATGGGCACTTTATTTAATTGACTGAAATAAGTCCAAGGCCAGTAAATGTCCAAGGTGTAAATAGACTACCTCTTCATTGAGGGGGAACTGCAAACACTTCCTGCAAAGGATGTGGATCCTGAGAGGATGAAAAGCTCTGGGCATCTTTTTTGGTATTTGACCACAGTCCTGCTTCCATTCCAGAGAGTCCATGATCTGTTAGGCTTTATGAACAGGCTGTGACTTTTATTTACTTTTCTCTTCTGCTAACATATAACCTGCTTTGTAGCTAATGAATTTTTGGTTCCTTAGGGTGACAACTTGTGGATATCAGCTGTGATTCCTTGCATGATTTTGTCTTCTTTATATTCTATTCAAAAGTTTTATGATAATAACAAAACCAACATCATTGATTTGAAACCATTATACGCAGGCCTTATAAATGCATAATTATATGTGACCTGTGCAACTAATATTTGAGGCAGGTAGAACATCCATTTGCTAAAGCAGAAACTTGGACTCAAAGAGTTTAAGAAAATTACTTAAGGTTACCCAGTGAAATCTGCTCAGTTTCACTGTCTTGGGCTCTTTCTCAGAGTTCTTTGGGCTTTTCCTTGAAAGATGCTAGTTGTTAAGCAGGATGTTCCCCATATCACAGTGCAAAAAGAACATTTTACTGCGTTAAGAAATAAAATCTTGCTAGGCAAGGTGGTGCACACCTGTAATCCCAGAAGCTCAGGAGGCTGAGACACGAGGATCACTAGTTGAAAGTCAGCCTTAGCAACAGTGAGGCACTAAGCAACTCAGTGAGACCCTGTCTCTAAATAAAATACAAAATAGGGCTGGGGATAAGGCTCGGTGGTAGAGTGCCCCTGAGCTCAATCCCTGGTACCCTCCTCCACAAAAAATAAATTAATAAATAAATAAAAATAAAATAGAATCTTTCTGTACATTCTGTCTTCATATTCTTTTCCACAGTAAATCATAGGTTCATGGAGGTAGAAAGATGAAGATTTTACATATTAGATATAGTAGTAATTCTCCATTCTGTCTTCCTTTTTAAATATATTCTATTCAACACTTGTCAATAATACCTAATCTTTTCCAAGTATGGCCTCAGAAAAATCTAGATTTTATGTGTATTATCTTATATCCCATGGTAATACTATGATATTATAATATTATATACTCCTATAGCAATTGGTATTATAATATTAGGTTCTAGCCCACAAGATAACAAGGTTTGCTAGAGGTAAACTCAGAATTTAGAACTATTTAAGGTTGATTCCAAACCCCAATTTATTCTACTGCATCATAAACTTCTTTTATTATCTGATTTCCTTGAATACATAATAAAATTCTGCATCTTGATGGAATTTGATTTCCTTGAATTGCTATTTTATTTATTTATATTATCTCATTTTTTCATTACAACAAGGTTGGCAACAGATGAAGATCAATGTAAGAATTTCTCTCCCTGTCCCTGCTTACAGATACTAGAGTGCAGACTGGGAAATTGGCTTACCAGAGCTATCTATGGTGGGCCTGGGACATATAATCAGAACTGTCTTAAATTCTAAGATTGATTTCAAGTATTTGTTAACATCTTCAGATAGAAGTGCCTCTGCTGCTTTAACTTACAGTATCCACTTTTATATTTTTCATTGAGAAAAAAACACCATTGTGTTACATTTTCTATATTCGATGTTGAATCCTTTCTCATAAGCCCAATGGGCATTTTTTGATGCAATAATATACATGCTTCTCCACATTTCTGCAAGAAGATAAGAGAGAACAGTAAAAGTTTGTCCTGACCAGGCACAGTGGCACATGCCTGTAATTCCAACAACTTGGGAGGCTGAAGCAGGAGAATTGTAAATTCAAAGCCAGACTCAGATACTAAGCTCAGCTCAAAGCAACTTAACAAGACTCTATTTCAAAATCAAAAATAAAAAGAGTTGGGGATATGGATTAAGCCCATGGGCTCAATCCCCAGTACCAAAACAAACGAACAACAACAAAAAAAGGTTTGTTCCTTTTTGAAGTATTTCTTGGAGGAGTAAATAAAAAATATTGATAATTTTGTGTTGGATATTTATTAATCTCCTCTGAGGTTTTTTTTTTTATTAATGGAGTGCAATAACAAACATGATAGATAAATGAGAAACAAAAGATCAATTTAAACAAATTTGAGCAAGTATGTGATACTCCAATTTCATAAACATTAAATTATTTTGGTTAATTTTTCCAACTACAAATCTACACCTTTTACATGACAGAGAGGTTGGGAGGTTTCCTCTGTCAAATTGATCACCAGACTTTCAGGTGCATCTGACCTCTTATGAGATTCTCATATTCAGTTGTTGGCCCTACGGTTTCTTATTTAATAGCTCTAGGATGAGGTTAAGAATTTGTTTTTCCAACTTCCAAGCTCTCAGGTGATGTTGATGCTGCTGGCCCAGAGACAGCATTAATCTGGGACATATATATATATATGTCATATATATAGACATATATATATGTCTCCAGAAGGAAGAGTGGCCCAGAAGGAAGAGTGCCTTGACACTAGGAATAAAATGATAGCAACAATGATAGCCACACTTTTATAGCTGGTGGTGATGAAGCTTTTGCAGGGTGTCAGGTGTTCTTCTAGAGCTTTATGGGAAATACTTCATTTAATTCTCTCATTCTCTTTAAGTAGAGAAATTAATTCTGTCCCTAGTTTGCATATGAGTCTGATGCCTAAGAATCCGTTTCTAATAAATGTAGAAGCTGGGACTTGAACCCAAGCAGACTCTAGAGAACCGACCACTATGCTGAGTCTTATTAGTTATTTACTCTGAGTTCCATTTATCCTATCTATGCTAGTCAGCAGATCCACCAGAGACAAAGAGTCAGTAAGAGATAGATGGGGGGGGGGGAGAGAGAGAGAGGGGAATTTGTTGTGACAGTTTTTGCATTGATGATAGAGGCCCAAACGTCCCATGACTGGTTGTCTGCAACCTGGGGAATCAGGAAACCTGGTTGTGTAGTTCAGTGTGAGCCCAGAGGCCTGAGAACCAAGGCAGCCTATGGTGTGACTCCTAATTACAGGCCTTCAGGTGAGTGATGGAGTACCACTGGCATAAACCAGGAGCTTCAATGTCCCCCAGGCTGAAGAAGATGATATATGTCCCAGCTTAAGATGAACAGAGTGAATTCACCCTTTCTCTGTTCTTTCAGGGCCTGAAAGGACTGGATGATGCCACTCACACTGGTGAGGGCAGAACTTTACTCAGTCTACTGATTCAAATGTTAGTCTCCTCTAGAAATCATATTTCATCAGCCACCTGAGCATCCCCAAACCCGTCAAGTTGACACACAAAATCAGTGTGCACACAATGTATAAAATTGAACTCAGAATTCTTATTTGAGCTCACAGGAAATGCTAGAGTCTTGCTCATCTCCAGCTCTACCACTTAATGATGTCTGTGCTCTGACATCATTCACATCCATGTCAAATGGAAAGGTCAGACCCACATGAGACTTTTAATTAATGTGAAATTCCTCTAGATTAGAGATGGGAAAATGCTTTGAGATGGGAAAATAAGTATAAAGTTACGGTGACAAAACTTGCTTATCATCTCCGCTACTGTCAATTCTCCTGTGTAATTTTCACACGTGTTCCAATAGGTACCTGAGACCTCAATGCTGTTTACAAAATTACAGAGCTCAGGAACGACACCAACCATTGTGACATGCATAGGAACCTTCTTTGAACCCCTGATATAAATAATGGGGACGAAAGGGCTGTGGTGCAAAAGCAGGGTCAACTCCTGCCATTTCATGGATGAGTACTGTGTCTAGACACTCTCTCAAATCAGGACTTGTCACCTCATTGCAGGTCATGATAACTCAGTAAGGTTTGGTGTTATTTTTGTGTCAATTTTCAATTAAATTGAGGTTTGGAGAAGCTGAAGAGCTAGTAGTCAGGATTAGTTTAGTAAATCTGTGGTTGAGCCAGAAATGAACCAGGATGGACCCCCACCCTTCCTTCTAACCACTCTTCTGGGAGTCAGTGTTTACACCTTTCAAGGGAACTGAAACCCATTTTTTAAATTTTTTTTTTCATTTAAAATGTTCTCATATCTTTCATAGATTCTATCCTTGATCTAAGTCAGGGCAGCATATGGTAAATTGAGAGAAAAATGCATGTTATTCTTTAATGTCAGGAAACTTCTCAGCAGATTTGTCATTCTGAGCATAGCCACCTAGTCTACAAGAAGGTCACATTGTATAAGTTTCATACATCTGTCCACAATGTCCAGAGGTTTTTTCCAATTGTGAGTTTTATGTCAACTAAATAAGACTTTGCCACCTTGATAAAGGCTCAACATATCTTCTTGTTCCCCAAACTTGCCAAAGTTCCACAGAAGGATACAATGTAAACTTAGAGTCACTTTCCCTGGAGGAATTTCTAGAGACCCTGGGCAGGAGATGCGTCCCTCTGGACAGTTGTGTTGACTTCCACAGTGCAGCTGAATCAGCTCTCTGTCATTCCCTCCCTGCCCTTGCTGGCCTATTCTGGAATGACACCTTGTCAGGGCACGTCAGGCCTCGTCTCCACCTGGCCACTTGGCCAGTGCTCACCTCTGATGGCTTTGTCACTAGAATGTTGCTTCTTCTGGTGAATCTAGTAGATGTCTGACTCCTGGGTTGCAAGTTACCTGGAAAAGAGCTTCCTCCTCTCTAGGTGGAATCATTGCTGGATCTTTCTATATCCTTGCCTTTGATTCTGCTCTGCAGTGTGCTAGAGGAGAGGTTGTAATTTGAAGCCTGAAGCTTAACTCCCTATTTGGGCTCAAAGTTTTTCACTGTGAAGGAGTTGGAAAAAAAAAGGACTGAAAAGCAATTTAATAAACTTAAAAGTCTGGGGCTGGGGCTCCTCAAATTGCAGAGCTTATATTCATGCCAATTTTAGATAGAAGAAGGAGAGAGTTTGATGAGTATGTGTTTGATGAGTGTGTTTTTAAATGACTCTGTGTAACTTTTTTTCTTTAAATAGGTAACTGGCATATCCAAACTGTGATTTTTACAGATATTAGTGCTTAGGGTAAATGCCATCTCAGATGCTTATGCACAATATCAGCCCTGTTAGGCATACCCAGCTAGCTGGAGGATCTGGCAGACATCTGGAAGTGGGCTTATGGATGAACAATTTGTGAAATGTTCATCTGGACAGACAGGTATAAGGACAAAAATCCATGGGTCCTGGTCAAGCCTCCCAATGCTGTCCCTCAAAGAAGTTTTGGGGGCTTTTTATTTACCCATTTCATGTTCCCTCTGATTATCTGACTCCAGGTCCAGGGTCTACCATCTTGCTTGCTGTGGGACCTGAGAGCCACTATTACCATTCTGAATCTCAGTCTTCTCTTCAATACCTGGAGGAAGGTAGAGTAACACCCGATTCTCAAGGCTTAAACCATACTTGTATATTTAACTTTGTACCTGTATGCTGTAAGGCTTAGAAGGTGCTAAAAGTAGGGCCAAGGGTGAGGTCCATGGTAGAGTTCTTGGCTAATATATGTGACACTTTGTGTTCAAGGTATCCTAAAAAGTGTCATGACTTCCAAGGATTCTTCTGACTGAAGAGTAAGCCAACTGAGGCCGTGAGGAACTGTGTGAGTTATCTATGGTCATGGAGGTCCCCAGAGCCCAGGATCTATCCTCCCTCTTCCTACTCCATAGCCAGAGTTCCTTCTTTAGCCCTAGTTCTCTGAATCAAATTTGTCCTGTTTTTCTGATTCCTATGCAATAAATCAAACATGATGTGCTACAACCCAGAGACTCCTGCCTGATTGTAACAACTTCAAAAATCACAACAACCTTAATCAAAGGTAGAACCCCAGGGTTTTTGATTTTCTTGTTCCCCACACCTCAAAGGTACATTGTACAAATGCTTTTAAACAACAACAAAAAGGAGTTAGGGCCATTTCCTCCTCCCCACTTCTGCCAAGAGATTAAAACAATCAAAGAACTTTTATAAATTCACAGCCCTGCTTTTTAGCAAGGTCATCAGCTTCAAAGGGCATTACTTTCTTTATCGATCGCTTTGTTTGGGCTGAGATGTAGCATCCTGTTGTCACTCCCTCCACTGGGCCTAAGTGTGCATTTGTCTCTTTACATAGGAACAGACCAGTCTTGGCCATTCCTCCATTCCCAAGTGTTTCTTGCAGTTACTATTTTTTTTTTTCCAATGGAAGGATGCGCTTTGACTTTGTTCATGGTTTGAAGCATCTCTGCTTGAGGCTTTACTTTCTCAGGCTTTAGGGTCATCACTGTTTGCAGAAGAACCCAGAGACTGGGAAAGAGAGCCTTTGTGAGGGATGCCTGTCCATTTGCCATGGAGCACTGAACGATGTGGGGGTGGGGAACGCAGTGGCCACTTCTCAGGTCGATGAAGCAGGACACTTTTATTTGATTTTTATTTATTTTTTGATATACATGACAGTTAAGTATATTTTGACATATTTTTACAAACACGGGGCATATCTTATTTTAATTGGAATCACAGTCTTCTGGCGGTATGTGATGTGAAGATTCACTAGGGTCTATTCATATATATACATGGGAAAGTTGTGTCAGATTCACTCCACTGCCTTTTCTACTCCTATTCCCTCGCCCTTCCCTCCATTGCTCTTTGTCTAATCCATTGAACTTTTATTCTCCCCTCCCCTTGTTGTATGTTAGCAGCTACTTATCAGAGAGAACATTGGTCCTTTGTTTTGGGGGGATTGGCTTATTTCACTTACCCTGACAGTCTCCAGATCCATCCATTTACCAGAAAATGTCATGAAGTCATTCTTTTTTATGGTGAGTAATATTCCATTGTGTATGTGTACCTCATTTTCTTTATCCATTTCTCTTGAAGAGCACCTAGGTTGGTCCCATAGTTTAGCTATTGTGAATTGAGCTGCTATAAACGTTGATGTGGCGGTGTCACTGTAGTATGGTGATTTTAAGTCCTTTGGGTATATAGTGAGGAGTGGGATGGCTGGGTCAAATGATGGTTCCATTCCAAGATTTCTGAGGAATCTCCATACTGCTTTCCAGAGTGGTTGCACCAATTTGCATTTCCACCAACAATGTATGAGCGTGCCTTTTCCCCCACATCCTCACCAACATTTATTGTTACCTGTATTCTTGATTGTTGCCATTCTGACTGGAATGAGATGAAATCTCAGTGTGGTTTTAACTTGCATTTCTCTAATTGCTAGAGATGTTGAATATTTTTTCATATATTTGATGACCATGATATTTTTTCTTTTGTGAAGAGTCTGTTCAGGTTCCTTTGCCCATTTATTAATTATTATTTATTTATTCATTTTATTTATTTTGATGTGAAGTTTTTTGAGTTCTTTATGTATCCTTGAGTATAATACTTTATCTGAGATGCAGGTGTCAAAGATTTCCTCCCATTCTCTATATTCTCTCCTCACGTTCTTGATGGTGTCCTTCGTGGTGAAGAACCTTTTGTGATACCATTCCATTTATTGATTGTTAATTTTATTTCTTGTGCTTTAGGAGTCTTGTTGAGGAATTTGGGTCCTAAGCCAACGTGAGGGAGAGTTGGGTCTACATTTTCTTCTTGTAGGTACAGAGTTTCTGGTCTAACGCCCTGGGCTTTGATCCACTTTGAGTTGAGTTTTGTGCAGGGTGAGAGACAGGTGTTAAATTTCATTCTTCAGAGTAGCCTGCCATCTAGGCTAAGACAGTCCCCACAGCACCCTGAATGTCACAGACTCCCTTGTTTGGCAAATGGTCATGAGCATAACATACAGCACAGTCCTATCCATTATATAAATAATGGAAATAATGTAGTAATTCAGTCAGAGAGTTGGGCCACTTACATAGAGAAAAATCCACAAATTTGTTGGACTTCTTAGTCTTTATTTGTGTTTAGTGTATGTGGCAGGGACTGAGAATCATATCTTTTATTCAGTCATACATCTGGACCTCTCCTGAATTTTGGTGATTTCACAAAACTAGGCCCTGGCTAATGAGAGATAGTCATATAAGCCTCTTATTTTATAAAGTTTAGTTTATAATTTAAAAAAATCATCTATGGTTTTCCAAGGTATTAAATATTTCTTTTTTTTTCTCTAGAAATTTTATAGTTTTTAGTTTCTATTGATCCATCTTGAGTATTTTCATGGATGGTGTAAAATTTAGATCAAAGTTCATACTTTTGAATATGGATATCTAATCTTTTTCATAGAATTTGTTAAGACAAACATTCAATGAGTATGTTAATCTATCTTGATGTTAGTACTACACTCCCACGATTACTGTAGCTGTGTAATTTAGCTTGAAACCAGGTAGTGTTTATTCTCTAACTTTCTTATTTTTTAAAAAAATGTTTAGGATTTTCTATTAAGTTAACTGCAATTCCATATAGATTTTAGAATCATTTTGTGAATTTAAGGGGGAAAAAAGCTTTCTAAAATTTTGATTGTGATTCCACCAGATCTGCAGACCAATGGGGTAACTGGCATCTTAACACTATAAGTCTATACAATATGACTACAGTATGCCTCTTTACTTAGGACCTCTTTAATTTGTTTCAGTATTGCTTTTTTTCCCCAGTAGTCAGGTTTTGCACATCTTTGTTTTAGACTTATCCAAAAATATGTTAGAATTTTGTGACATTGTAAAATTATGACTTTTGGGAAGTAATTGAGTTTTAAACATTTTTAAATAAAGTTTCATTTTTAGATTTGGAGAAAAAATGTGAAGGTAGTTTTAAAGAGTTGCTGTGAACCCTGAGCCCTCTAGTATACCATACTATATGGTATATATTTTTTAAATTAATGAACCAACACAGATATAGTATTAAGTAATGTCCACATTTTATTCAGATCTCCCTAGTTTTTGTCTAATGCATCTTTCTGTTACAGGGTCCCAGCTGGGATACCTCATTATATATTGTCTCCTTAGGTACCTCTTAACTGTGACAGTTTCTGGAAATTTCCTTGTTTTCAATGAGTCACATGGTTTGAGGGAGGAATCATTAGATATTTTGGAAAACATCCCTCTATTATGATTTTGTTGTTGTTGTTGTTATGACTTAACTGAGATTATACTTCAGGAAGGAAAACCACAGAGGCAAAGCACCATTCTCCTCCCAGGATACCCGGGAAAGATAATGTCAATATTACCTATCTCAAGTGAGCCCCCCGCCCATCACCTAGCTGCTGTATTTTGTTAGTTTCTCCTTGGTAAAGCTGTTTCTTTTTTCTTCTTTGGAAGGAATTCACTAGGCATAGCTCACATTAAGAAATGGAAATGTTCCACCTCTTTTGGGTGGAGTAGCCACATAAATTATTTAGAATCCTTCTCTATGGGGATTGTGTCTCATATAATTCACTGATTTATTTATTAATCATTTTTTATGTCAATATGAACTTGTACTTATTTATTTTATACTTTGACATTAATTTTCACTTTATCCATTTGAAGGAAGTCGAGGCACAGAGAGCTATTGAATTTGCTCCCTGTCACAGAGCAGTAATTGTGGCCAGAACTTGAAGGTGGCTCTTCAGGTTTTATGTAGGACTGGGCTGTCGTGACAGAAACCACCTTTTGTTTTCCACTGCTCTTCCTCTGGAAGACCACGCATGCCCTATCATCTATGTGAAATGAGAAAATCCTGTGATGCTGTGGTCACCACGGAGAGGGCCAGTCAGAAGCAGATATTATTGACAAAATTCTCTCTCCATATCTGTGAATGGGAAGATTGACAGAAGTATGGCTTCATGAACCATGTCAGGCTAGAATTTACAGGGAGCCACTCAGAAACTCTAAGGCTGACTTTATCCGTGAAATTAAAGAAGTTCTGTCCAGAGTTCCACTAAATTATTTAGGTTTTCTAGTTCAACCTAATGGAGTAAATGGAAAAAATATACAGTGGATTAAGCCTCAAATCACAGGCTAGGGAGGCTGATAGTTATAATGGGGTCCTGGGAGACTTAACACCAGGTTGCCTGCATTTGCTACTGTCATCATTGGCTTTTTATTATTTTTTCACATAAACACATTTGCGCACTTCCAGTGATGGATGTTAATTTCATCAGAGTTATAAATAAAGCAAAGGGTTTTTACCTTTTGAAAGCATAACAGTACCTAGCTTTCTAGTGTATTCATTGTACATATGAGTATATCTCCTGTGTTTGAGCCTGCTAAGTTCCCTTTTTGGCCACATTAAATCCCTTAGTTAAAGGGCACTTGGATATATGAAGAGGGGTTAGATTTATTCTGAGCTCGGAAATCATCTTATGTAGTCAAGGGGAACTTTATAGGCAGTGCATAAGGATGGGAATAAAGTCACGTTAGAAGGAACCTAGTTTAGAATCCTACAACTTCTTTATCCCTCAGTCTCCATATTTGCAGAGTGGGGATAATGATAGAACCACTTTATAAGGTCTACGTCAGTATTAAATGAGATAAATTATATGTCAGGCATTTAATTTTGTATTTTATTTAGAGACAGGATCTCACTGAGTTGCTTAGCACCTCGAGGCTCACTTTGAACTCATGATCTTCCTGCCTCAGTCTCCTGAGCCTGTTGGATTACAGGTATGGGCCATTGTGCCCATCTGAACATCTTTATAATATTGTGTATCCATTAACAAATTATTTAGCTAGTTACTTTTAATACCTTTGTATTGTTCTTAATACTTTTATATTGTTTTTGTATTGTTACTTAGTGTCCTTTTGTTTCAACTTGAAAAGCTCCATCATTTCTTGTAGGGCTGGTCTAGGCATGATAAACTCTCTTAGTTTATGTTTATCTGGGAATAGCTTTATTTTTCATTGTTTCTGAACGACACCTTTGCTATGTATAGTTTTATTGTTGGCAGGTATTTTTTGTTTGTTTGTTTGTTTAATATTAGCCTGCAAAATTTCTGCTAGGAAGTCTGCTGAAAGCGTTAAGGACATTTGACCACCCCTCATAGTCTCTGGAGATTGTTTCAGCAGGAGAGTTTCCTCTCTTGATTGACCCCTGGTGGATGGGATTGCCCCTGGGTCTGCAGTCATTTGCGGTTGAAGCCAGATCACTTGGTTGCTGCTGGGTCCACACTAGATCCATGGTTGACAGATCTATTATCATGCACTTAAATGGATGTGGATCCCATCTGGCTCTTGGGTGGATTTTCCAGGACTTTCATCAGTAGGGTTGGTGTTAGAATGAAAGTCAGCTTCAGATTTCACAAATATTAGGCCTTTTACCCCATGTATGGGTGTGTCTTCTTCCTGGTACTTGAGAAGTCTCCCCCTGGGTCCCTCTGTAGGTCCTTGGATTGGGGAGACTGCTCCTGACCTGTGGCTGAGAGGAGATGGAGCCAGGTCACAGGTCATTTCACGATCCACAAGGGGTTCATGGTTGAGAGGCCTCTGGGGTGCAGACAAGAGTGGGAAGGACTGCTTCTAGGGCACATCTTAGAAAGGCTGGAGTGAGTTATAGGATTGTTTCAGTGTCCACAGCCAGGACTAAGGTCCCTGGGCCTGTCCCCTGAGACATGAGTGGGCCTGGCTATTGCCAGGTCCCTTGATGGGTGGTTCAGATGGCAAGATCAAGGCCAAATGGGCTGTAGATGAGTCCACAGAGCCATTTCTTGTCTGGAGCTAGGACCACGGTCAGTAGCCTGCCATCTGGGTGTGGGGCTGCCTTCTGAAGATGGCCTTCCTCAGTCTTGGTATTCACAAGGGTTCTGCAACCTCCTACCTGAGATCCAAAGCTCCGGAAAAGGCAATTTTGTCTATGAATGGCTGAAAAATTACTGTAGCAGTGAGGAATCTAAGCAGGGGACTTCTTATTCTATCTTGCTGACATTCTCGATGACTCTTAAAAATATACAAAAGTGGACAAATTAGGAAGGAGAGTCAAAATTTACAGAAATGACCAAATGGGAGTGTGCTTTTGAGTATATTTAAGTCTATTTTTGGCTTGACTAAAGAGTTCAAGTTATAAATTTTATAGAAATGGTAGGTAAAACTCTTACCGCATAGAATTTCTTTCTGGCCAGTAAAATTAGGAAAAGAAGTCTCTGTAGGTCAGCAGAGACAGTGAAAGAACCAGACTAAAAAAGGAAAAGTAAATCACTGTTTTTACCAGGGGTTATCAGTTATTTTTATAATAGCCTTTTTTTCTTGAATAAATGCTTTTCATCATGCTTTCTTGAATAAATGCTTTTCTTTGATGATCAACTTCCAGAGAACTAAAAGATTTATTTTAGTGAATTTTATCCAGTTTTGGTGTTAATTTGTTTTTAGGAGAATGGATTTGCTAAACTCTGTATTTTGACATTCCAGAAGTAACACAGCATTTAACAGTTAAAAAAATATAAAAGAAAGAACAAAGAAGAAAGAAAAAGAACAAACACAACAATGACAACAAAATTCAAGGGAGTAATTAAAATAAAGTCAAGCTTACTTGCTACAAAGAAATGAAGAGAGGGCACTAAACACAGCATTGATGTATACTAGATTGGATTGTTTTGGAAATAAGAAAAAGTATTAGGCAATTTCCAGGGACAAGGTGGTAATGAATGCCTAAAATAACGTCATAATGCAACCTGAAGAAAGAAGAAGGGCCCTTGAATCAGGTATTGCATAAATGATTTTTAGGTTCTAGGCAATGAAGGTAATTGACATGAAGGTAATTGACATAAAGGAAATGCACAATTGGAGATTTTATATATATATATATATATATATATATATATATATATATATATATATATTTTTTTTT
>NW_025999949.1:27973608-28052752 GCF_001458135.2 Marmota marmota marmota
TTTTTGGTGATCCTCTTGAGTTCTTTCAGATCCATTGATTGCTTTTGTGCATCATCTGGTCCTGATTGAAAAGGGATAAATGATTCAGGTAAAAATGGCACATTTAAAACATATGTGTATTTCCTCTGTTCATTTTATCTTTAGACTTTTAGTTGCAAATGGCAGAAATGGAACAAGAAACTGTATGCAATAAAAAAAAAATTGACCTCAGAATGAACTGATAAGGAAATAGGAACTTGTGAGGTGAAATTAGGGAAACTGTGGCTCTATAATCGAATAGTGACTGCAGGAAAAGACTTGGAATTGGAGAGATTCACTTACTTTTTGATTCACTCAACAAATACTGAGTTGTTATCAAGATCCATGCATGGCTGCAGATTCCAAAGAGGATAATAGAAGCAAAACTTTCTTCCCTGCAGCATTTGATATTCCATTGGGGTGAGGCAGGATACAATCATGGTAAGGAATTAAAATATATAAAACACCAGGGTGTGTCAGTTTTATAGCAAACATTAAACAGGATACGGGGAGAGGAACTGGTGAAAAGTGCTGCCATTTTTTTTTTTTTTTTTTTTTTTTTAATTTTTTTTATTGTGGGTTGTTCAAAACATTAGAGGGTTGAGAAGATGGGCCTTGCTGAATGATGATGTTTGAGCAAAAAGCTGAAGAGAATGTAAGGCCTGTGAGCACCTGGGTAAAGAGCATTCCAGGCTAAGGAAGGCTAGAGCTGAGGAGGGAGTGTATTTGGCTTGTGGAGTAACAACAAGCAAGTGATGCAGTAGAGTGATCAAGGGCGTTGGTAGAGATGGGGAGGTAGAGGGGCCAGGAAGGCTGGATTATGCAGGCTTTTCAGGATGTCTCAAAGACTCTGCTCTTCTGCCTTGAGTGTGCTCTTCTGCCTACCCAGAGTGCCTTTATTTGTGCCTCGAGCTCCTGTCTCTTTTGGTTAGCATTACAAGTAGCACATTTTATTGCATTGCTCACACTCCTTTGCTTCTCCCCCTACCCTTAGCAATAGGGCTGAGTTACCTAGGAGGTCCTCCATGGGAATGCATTATATTGGATGTAGTAGGAACAGTTCTAACTATTTGTCTCAAGTTAAGGGGATATTTACATTTGTGCTAAGACAAATTTCAAAGAGAATAAGGCAAGTTATAATTAAAAAATCTATATTTCAAAAGATTCAGAATAATGATAAAATTCAAGAAATTTTATGGAAAGACCGATGGGAAGAAATGAGTATTGTAAAAATCTAGATGAAATGTGTCTTTTATTCAATATGCTTATTATTACTTAATGTTATGTCATACAATTACTGGCACTTTTTCTTCCACTGAAATGATATCCCATTAGAGCAGAAACTGTCTTTCGCACAACTAGGCTTGCATTTCCTAAAATGATATCTAGGTACATAATAAATATTTGTTAAATGAATGAATGATCTCTTTAGGTGAATGCTAAGCTTGGGTATGAGCTTCTTCATCATGCTGAATTATTTTATTTTTCTGGAGATAGGAACTCTAAAAGCTTTCCCAAGAAAGGTGAAATTTTTTGATATATCATCAATCCTTTCATGGAATGTATTTCACTTAATCTCACAAAGTCCTACCTAAGAACCTTTGGTGAAGATGACAATATCTTTAGGAGTAGAGATATAGGAATTTCAGCAATGTTCTTTGGGTAATTATTCCTTATATTGACCAACATGAAAAATCAATATCCTGCCCATTATTAATATCATCATATTAACTATTTCTATTAATTATAATCATGATTAATAAACTTATATAATTAATTATATTAATTTTTAATTTTTAATAATATTATCTTTTAGTTCTAAAGAGACTGAAGAAATACAACTCATTAGTAGTTTCTGGTTAATATAACTTGGGGAAAAATAGACTCCAGTACCCTGTGATAACCAGTAAGACATTGAACCTTTAGTTTTCTTTCTCTGACAGGATAATCACCTAATAGTCGCTGATGTATTTCCCCATTTATTAATCTTGATTGTCATTTTAAGCCTACAGATTATAGCTATTTTTCCAATTAGCAGTAAGTTTTTCTGTTCATATACTCATTTCATTTGTGCTTCTACTACTCAGCATTGAGGATTTAGACCAAAGGAGGAGGTGATACACAAGAAATCTTGGCAATGCTGCCTCCAAATGTCAGACCTGTGGCATGTGCACGCATACTCACGTGCACACACACACACACACATTTCATGGGATGACCTCAAGATGGCTCAAGGAGAGGACACTTGTAGGTCATTCTGGAGGAGGGGTTCTCTTGCTTCTGCCCCTGGAGTAGACCTCTAATCTTTTTGTCCACTGCATTCCTTACTGATCTTCTAAGAACAACTTTATTTTGTCTTGGGGAATAATCTGTTCCCTCTGGTCCACATGGGCGAAGTGAATAAGACGGATTTGACCTCCCCAACTGCCCCCCTTGTCCTTAGTCATGGGGAGTGGTGTAGGCCTTGCACGGCTTTGCTGTCAAGGCTTCCAACCCCAGAAGCATGGTGGAGAAGTGATCTCAGTCAGGGGTTCAATGTCACCAAGAAGTCAGTTCTCTGACTTCCATCTGCAGTTCCAGGGAAGTGAGTGGTCTCTTCTGCTGGAACAGACACCACGTGGCCAATAACCTGAAGCCACTGGAGTCAAAGACAGAAATCACAATGTGTTCCACCCCCAGGAACAGGAGAAAAGGCCAAGCCTGTAATGGCATCATCTGGGGCCTGGATCACCACTCACCTAAAGCTAAATCTCCTCCTGGACATGCAGCTCACAGAAGCACCTGATTCCCGTTCTCACTTAGCTAGTGTGAACTGGGTTTTCTGACCCCAGCAACCAGAAGAGTCCAAAGTGTTGGAGATAGTAATTGGCTGTATGCTGGGAAGCCTATCTAAGTAGCTACCCATACTCCTCAGTCTCTCCCGTTACCAGATGGGAACAATAATCCTGTCCCAAAGTGGCAAAGGATACAGAGAGGTATTTAAGGTATTTGAATAGACTACTAAGTCACCTTCAACACCTTTCTCTCCACTATGGGCAACTGGAGCACGGGGTGGGGGAATGTGGGGAAACAACATATTTTATAGTTAGACCATGTTAACGTGTCACAAGACTAGTGCTGATAACATTTGAGGGAATATGTAAGAGGAAGAAATTTCTTTTGACTTAGTTGGAAGACATTAAAAACTAAAGAAAAATTTGTTGGGGGATAAGAGTCATCTTTTTGAAAGAAAAATATTATGTGCCATGCACTCATGCATTATCTCACTTATTATTATCTCAATTATAGCAAATGTATGAATTCTTTTTTTATAGATCTGGAAATTAATATGAAGAGTGTTTGAATGATGTTATACCAGTAATTTGTAGCTGATTCAGGATTCAAACCCACATCTATCTAATCCTAGAATTCATGATCTTTATGAAGTTTGCTTTATATGGTAAGGAGGATGTGGGAATTCAGGAGGAGCAAAGGAAAGCTTGAAGTGACCTGGGATCTTTCCTAAGTTTCAGGGGTCCTTAATTAACACCAGTGCAATACGGGCATCCTCTGCATCACCAATATCCAGCCCTGGATGTCAGACAAGCAAATCATGGGCCAGGTGACTGTGGGATTTGAATGGCTGTATTACTGAAGACTTGGGCTGCTCACAGTGCAAGCACGTTTGCAATTTCCAGGGTGCTCAAAGCTCAAGTGGAAGTGTTTGAATAATGCAGATGCTCTGAAGAGCAAAGAATGAAGAAATGCACATTCCTTCCCATTTTATCTTGAAATTATTATCTGGATTGCCATTTAAATTCATATGCAACCTAAAAGGCAGTTTAGACCTTTTACCAGTCTTTCAATCTGCTTTTCATATCAGAAGCTTACTTTTACCATTGCTGATAGACAAAAAAAATGTATAGGATTTTACAAAAGCAACCATCATAAAAAAGCCAATTTTAGAGTTGCCTGCCTATCCTATTAATTGACATGTTTCTCCATTAGGATTAATTTAGAGGACATTCAAGGTCCTAAAGATATATGATTTTAGAAATAAGAATTATATGACAATGGAGTTAGCATTAACAAACATGGAGAGAAAAGAGCCAGCATTTAAAGATCCATTATATGTTAAGCACCTCGTTTGAGTTTGCGAACGTTACCTTGGTAGATTTCTTGCAACAATTCTTTAAGATAACTCTTTTTAACTGTCTCATGGACAAGACTCAGAGGGAAAAGCAATTATTGCAAAATTATAAATTTTTTTAAAAAGTTAGCATGTTTGGAACACTTAACATGTGGGTGGTATGCTAAGTACATTTCAGGGTCTGACAGTGCTACATGCTCTGATAGAATCCTGTCCTTGAAAATGGGCACCCAGGCTCAGAGGTCAAGTATTGCTCAGGATAGCACAAAAGAAAGCAGGTAACCAGAATTTGAATCTAGCACTGGAGGACTTGCAGAGGAGTCAGGGTGTTCAGTTCTATCTGTCCCAACATTTGCAAGTTTTAAATGCAGTCTTGCAAAATTAGGAAATTTTGAAATTCATAGATAATATAATCTAGATACACATATATTGCAAGAAAAACCAACAAAAAGAACTGAATGCAATATATAAAATAAACAAATTGGTTTATAATAAAACAAGTCCTATAATATAATAAATAATACACATTACTGTATTATGCATAGTTTATGAGGTACACAGACATTTGTTGTTATCATAAATACTTTATATGTAATTACACATGACACTCTAAAAGACTTAATGAATTGTTGGTATTTCCAGTATCATAGGTTCACCAAAATAAGAGAACTACAGAGACAGGCTGATCTGAGTGCATTATCTAGGCAATTCAGACATCAAAATGTCACTACTGTTGGTAATTTTTTCAGTGGAAAATAACCCTTAGAAACATCCTATAAATTAAAAAAAATCTTTTCTCACTTTACGTGGCAGTAGCATCTTCAGACAATTATCTTTATTTTAATATCACAAAGCATACTCTGTGTATGTAATAATCATTAGCAATTTCATAATGATTGTACAGTGGGCACTTTAAAAATTGCATAGGGCGTGGAATGATTCTTTGTGTGGGGGTCTATCCCTGGCCATGCAGGACAGCTAGCCACCACAGATTTTTAAACACAGTGTTAGTCACCATGCCCAATTCTTGGGACTATCAAAAATGTGCACTATAAATGTCAAAAATGGAGAGTTATAGTAGTTCTTTTGAAGTGCTGTCATCAGCTTCTCAAATTGCGTCTGTCTGAATCCCTGTGGACACTGAGTCACTCTAGGTGAGAGCTGGGGCGGATGGCTCCTTAACTGAGCCTGCACTTCCCCATCTCAGTCATTGTCATCTTCAGGGTGTTTACCTCCTGTGCAAATTACTGTTATTTAATACTTTCCTTTTAACAGGTTCACTTTTATCATAAAATTTTCACTTTACAAAGAAACTTAAGCTACCATCTCAAGTGGAAAACAAGAATCACCACAGTGAAATGCAAACTTAAAAATAATGTAATGAATAAAACAAACATGAAAGAACAAACAGAAGGTGATGCTATTAAATTCTGGTTATGTCCTGTTGCCAGCTCAAGGAGTCTCAGCTTGATGTCTATTCTCTTTTGTGTAATTCTCCCCATTAAGCCCAACTTGTCTTCTCAGAATTTCAACCACCCGCCTCTCCTGTTCTTGGTCCAGTTTCTAGGAGAACAGAGGGAAACAATTTTTCCCCTCTATCATGTGGATTTACCTGAAGTTATTCTCCCTTCTCTAGGATAAAGGAGTGTTTCTTTTTACTTAAAGAGAAAATGCATTATTTTTTCCAAGTATATCACCCTTTATGTAAAGATTTGTTCTTTTTTATAAAGAGAAAATATTGTGCTGTATTTGTTACTGAGCACTACTCTAGACATTGAAAACATATTCTTCCTACTTTTTTATACAATGCTCCAATGCATGTCTCAAAACTCCCATTTTATGGAGAAGGGAATTAAGCTACAGGGCATTTGTTTTTATATAATTGTTACAAAGTCTGACAGCAGTTCAGTGGCAATGTCAGGGTTCCAACTGAGGGCTAACTACAAGGCTCCAAGAATGCTAGTGCCTCCCTCTTGTGTTAATTGGCCATGGAATTAAAAGCCATAGTAACAGACTTGCCTGTCTGTATGGAGACAAGGATTTAAGGTGATTAAAACTCCTCTCTGCCTAAATAGAGAGGTTTTAGGCTTGACCTAGCAGTGAATAAATATAATTTCAAAAGTTTGACTTTAAACCTCATCTCATTCCTTGAGAGGGTAAGTGACTCTGGCCATTCACCCAACACAATAGCTCTGTTGGGTCTTCATTCCTAAGCCCTGCCTCAAAATGGAGTACACAAACATTGATGCTCTGGAAGTTGGTTCATTGCTAGAAACAGACTCTGTGACGGTGGCTGGGTACCCTTGTGGCCTGGAGGAGACAGACATTAAACTCAAGAGCCCAGGAGAGACAGGGGCTTCAACAGCCAGCTTTCCCTCCTGTCACACTCCTGCACACGCCTGTCATTCTGAAATTAAAACGTGCTTTTCCCTCTCTAACAGGGTCGTGCTCACTGCATTAGAACACTTCAATTTCAGACCTCCATTTTTCTTTTGGACCCTCTGACCCACTAAGCCTTCCCTTCTAAATCTTCCTCCATCACCTGGCCGCCTACTTCCTGAGCAAATACGGAGACAGCTCCCCGCTCTTACCTGCATCTGCCTGTGTTTTCCTCATGTCCTTGTCACCAGGGATGATGTGTACCTCTTTGCATGGAACGAATCTGCTTCTTTTATTTTTACTTTTGTTCTTCTGTTTCTTGTACTGTGGGCTTGACCCCCTTCAAGGGTCTGACCTCACTTACTTCCTGCCAGTTCTTCCCCATCACCATTAATACAAGACAAATTCCCTCTTTTCTTTGAGATTTTATCCTCTTTGTAGATTCCTTCCTCTGTCGCGTGACTCTACTTACCTTGTGTTTACTATTTATGCCTAATTCTGTATTTCCAGGCCTGACCCTTCTCAACTCAAGACCCCATACACAGCCTTCATAAGGGCATGTCCAACTAGGTGTCTCACAGAAGCCTCTTCTGTCCTCCTCTTCTGAGCATTGCTGCTCCTGACATGACCATCTGGCTGTCAACCAAGGCGGGCCTGCAAGGTCAACCTTGACTTCCTGCCCTCCCTCTGCTCTACCACCCACATGCAATCAGCTGTCCGCATGCAGGGACTCCTGATGTTTCAGGTGGCCTGTCTAGACTTCTCCATTATCTGCCACCACCTTCTCTCCAGGCCCCTCACCTTTCCCTGCTCCTGGAGGACTTCCGTGGTTCTATGCTGAACTCCCTTTGGCCAGTCTTATACCCTAAAATCCATTTTCTGCACTGCCGCTAGTGGGGTCAGAGGAGAAAATCAAACTGAAAACGTTCTTTCACTGGTTACGACCTCTAGGATAAAATACTAGTTAGTATACAAGGACTATGTTTACATGAGGTTTCATTACACTGAAATAATATATGATGGATAGGCTGAGCTAAGTTGAATAGATATGCATTTGTTTGAGATCTTACATAAATGGCAGAACTGGTATTTGAACCCTGGGTTGCTAAGCTTAATCACTATGCCATATAAAACATGTGAGCCATTAATATCTGTGTTAGTTGGTTTTTTGTTGCTGTGACCAAAAGCCCCGAAATGAACAATTTAGAAAAGGAAAAGTTTATTGGGGCTCACAGTTTCAGAGGTTCAGTCCATGGTTGGCCAAATCTATAGATCTGGGCCCAAGTGAAGACCGAGCATCATGGCAGAAGGGTTTGATGGAGGAAAGCAGTTCATTCATGACAGCCAGAAAGCAGAGAGAGCTCTGATTACGAGAAGCCAGGACTAATATAATGCTGGGGACACACCTCTAGTGACCTACTTCCTTCAACCATGCCCAACCTGCCTGTAATCATCACCCATTAATCCATCCCAATTATTAATTCATGAAATGGATGAATCCACAGATTAAGTTATAGCTCTCCTAATCTCAGCAACTCACCTCCAAACATTCTTGAATTGTCTCACACGTTAGCTTTCAGGGAACACTTCATATCCCAACTCTGACAACATGTCATGAACAAAAATTCCAGAGAAATGACTTTCTGTACTAAGAAGAGTGATCAGAGTGACCCAATTCATGGTGTTCCCTAGGGTTGAACCCAACATTTTCCAGGAGAGGTGCCTGGCATGAGTTGGCTTGTATGTGAGGGTGCAGAATCCTCACATCCCTTTAGGCTGCCTCTAGAAGCAGTAAAAGAAGCAGCAGCCATTGGGGACAGGGGTATCATGCAGTGGCCCAGAGCTTAGGGGCTGCAGACAGAGCCAGTGTGGAATCTCTGCTGAGTCACTCTGTGTGACCTGGGCAAGTTGCTTCATCCTTTGTGTCCCAGTCTTTTCAGCTTTAAAATAGGGATAATAGTAATCCCTGTATTGGGATTTTTGTATAGACTGTAGAAATGTAGGGCACATATCCAGTGAGTGTCAAGAATATGTTAGATTGCTTAATAAGCTTCACTTATTGCTTCACAGTATCACTTGAGATAGAGGCATGGTGCTCAACTTGAAGCCTGAATTCTCTTTGTCTTGACATCATGAACTCCTTTACGTCAAAACAAACAAACAAACAAACAAACAAAAAACAAAACAAACCCACCTTTTTCCTTCTCCCTAAAGCATCACTATATATCTACTCATGGATTCATTTGAATGTGCATTCCACAAGGGACTAGGAATATTTAACAGCATGCAATTTATGCTCTCAAATAGCTTCCAAAACCAGAGCCAGGAAGCCATATACACAGGTAGCATACAACAGTGTAAAAAATTGCTGCAATTTACCAATCCAATTTGCCAATTTCTTACTCATCCTGCAAGTGGGTAAATGTGGATATCTCTTCCTATTGGAAGCCTTCTTTGATTTGCCCATGAACAAAGCATTTTCCATTCTCAGTTGTCACCATGACCTTATTTACTCACTGTAACCACATGCTTTATAATTACTCATATTAAATGAAGTCTGAGACCTAGTGTTTGTTTCTACCCTTTTGTGGGGCTTTTGAGTTTCATACAGTGCCCCCAATACAGGAGACATTCAGACGTTAAATGATGGAAGGAGGGAGAGAGGAAGACTTGGAAGGGAGGAATGCAGAAGGAAGATAATTGACTCCAAAGGAAACACAGGGGAAGAAGACACATTCCTGGAGAGTAAGGGAGAGAAGGAATCCTCAGAGCACAGAGGATGATGGCGGTTTTAGCCCAGCAGTCACCTGTATGGTAGGAGGCTGGTGAGCAGTGGCACTCTAGGCAGAAGGAAAAGCAAGTGTAAGGCATGGCACAGAGGCATGGGTTGATGGACATATTCACCAAATATGTAAACAGTTGGCATTCGAAGGTGGAAGGGAGAGCAGGGGAATCACAATACAGTAGGTTACAGCCTATGAAGAGCCTAGGAAGCCACACAAATAAATCTGGACCTTCAAAGAAGAGTGGGCCCTCAAGAGCTTGCCTGTCACCCTAAAAGTTTTAGTCATGATGGAGAACATTATTTTCTCACTTTCAACCAAATGCTAAATACTTGATTAAAATTGAGTGCAGTTAGACAGCTCCAGTGGTATTTCCTAGGAACCTAAAGCACAGGGTTTTGGCATGTCTGGTTTTAAAGGGAAATTGAAATCACTCCAGTACTCATTCATGCTGAAACTACTTTTAGAATTTCCAAGAACAATTGAAAACACAAATCTGTCTCCTAACAATGCTCAGGCATTGGGATTCTTCCTACCTTTATTCTGTTGAATGAGACAGAATGGGAGGAATAACAATACCTGACATGCCCTTACATTGCATTTCTAGAGCACTCTCACAGAAATGATCTCATTTGATCTTCACAGAAACCCTGTAAGCTAAGCACTATTATCTTCATTCAGCAGCACAAATAGGCACGGAAATAGTAAGGCAGGCAAGAATCCATTCTCTTCCTTCTCCTTTCCTCTGACCCTCCCACCTAGGTAAGGTCTGATGATTTCTACATGTAGTTAAAGGCCCAAATCAATCACCAAAGAGGAAGCCAAGAAAGAGACTATGTAACGTGTGTTTCAAATGTGCCCTGTCATTATGCACTCCATCGCCACTCCTCGACGGAAGTGTAATGGTGTGCACTCTGTAGGAAAGGACACTGAGGGTCAGAGAGATTAATAAACTGGTTTAGGTTAGTCCGGCTTCAGAACCATAGAGCCAGATCTGAACTTCCGTCTGAAGACTTCAACACACTCTGTCCTTCATCAACTTCATACTATTGGGAGGTTAGCGAAGGTGGCCTCAGATCTTGGGCTGCCCTGCTTGATGACTGACTGGCCTTCGGAGATTGGGACGGGTCTTGTGATACTCAGAGTCTGTGCTTTGGGTTCTCTTCTGTAGAATGCAGATAGTTCTTGCTCCTAATTCTTTTCTGAGAATATTTTCATTAGTGCCCAGTACTTCCCATTTCACCCCCTCCTCCCTTCCCTGTTCCCCTTTCTCTATTTCACCAGTCTTTATTCTGTTTATTTATAGTTACTTTATAAGTAGTGCATTATAGATATACATCAAGGTGAAATTCATTGTGGTATATTTATATATGTACATAGGATACTTTGATCAGTTTCACTTCACCCTTCCTCCCTTTTCCCATCCCTCCTTCCTCCACTCCACTGATCTCTCTTCTATTTTTATGGAATCCTCCTCCAGCTACTTTTCTCTCCCTTATTTTTGGTTTAGCTTCTGTATATGTGAAAAAAAATGTTGATACTTAACTTTCTGGGTCTGGCTTATTTCACTTAGCATGATCTTCTCCATTTTCATTCACTTACTGGAAAATAACATAATTTTATTCTTCTTTATGACTGGTAAAACTCCATTGTGTACATATACCAGATTTCCTTTATTCATTCATCTGTTGATGGGCATGAGGGCTGGTTCTATAACTTTCTTATTGTGAATTGTGCTGCTATAAATGTTGATGTGCCCATATCACAATAGTGTGCTGATTTTAATTTTTTTTGGATAAATACCAAGGAGTGAGATAGCTGGGTCATATGGTGGTTCCATTCTGAGTTTTTTGAGAAATCTCCAAACTCTTTTCCAGAGTAGTTGTACTAATTTGAAGTGAATGACTCTTTTCCCCTGTTTCCTCATCAACATTTATTATTATTCATATTTTTAAAAATTGACATTCTGACTGGAGTGAGATGAAACCTCAATGCAGTTTTGATTTGCATTTTCCTGATTGCTAGAGACATTAAACATTTTTTCATTTGTTGGCCAATTGTATGTCTTTTTTTGAGAAGTCTTTTTTAGTTCATTTGCTCATTTATTAATTAGGCTTTTCTTGTGTGTGTGTGTGTGTGTGTGTGTGTGTGTTTAATAGATTCTGGGTACTAAGTCCCTGTATGAGGAGCGGGTAAGAAAGATCTTTTCCCATTGTGTTGGTGCTGTTTTCATGCTCTCATTTCCTTTGCTGTGCAGAATCTATTTAATTTGGTGCCATTGCACATAGTGATTCTAGGTTTATTTCCTGCATTTTGGAAGTCTTGTTAAGGAAGTCAGTCCCCGTACCAATATATTGAATGTTGAGCCTACATTTTCTTCTAGCATTTGCAGAGTTTCTGGTCTAATAGATCTTACATCTACAAATTCTCTTTTGATGTATAAGTGTAAGTTTTCATGATATTAGGGATGACATCAGATAGAAAATTTTATAGGGACCAGGAGAATTCTTTCTACGTGTGTAACAGCCTCACAAGTTCAGTAACTGGAAACAGACTTAAGGTTTATTTCTCATTTGTGAAAAGCCCCATGATGGATTGGTTCTATCCCTGTTCTGCAGTACTCTTCCTTCAGGACCTAGACTGAAGTAGCCACTGTCTGGGACATCACCAGGTGCAGGGCTGTGAGAGAGGGCAGGAGTATGGATTGACACCAGCTCTCAATGCTGTGACTCCAAAGGTGTCCACACTGCTTCTAATCACATTTCATCAAGGAGAGATAGTTTACATGACCAGAAAGTGCTGAGGAGATGCTGTCCTTCCATCTGCCTGGAAAATGGACGACCCAGAATTTCCCTTACATTGCCAAATATTTGGTTCTCTTTCTTTCCAAACAAAATGCATGAACCCTTCCTCTGCTCTGAGGGAGACAATCCTGAAACACCATGGAGGGTACCTAAGATCAAATTTCAGAATTGGGGGATGTGTGAGCTTCTGTGGCAGGTCTCAGGACCCCTCAGTGTTGTCCTCACTTGACAGAGAAGCTTCATTTTGTTTCAAAAGATTAAGTTGTCCAACAACCAATAAGTGTCAAAGGCAGGATTTACAGCAGCTTCTTAGTCTTCACAATTCTTGTTACTTTCATTGCTTTATTCCCTGTTGACCAAGTCAGAAACAATGTGGGGACAGCTTGCCTTTGAAGGTCATTAGCCCAGCTGAAGAGCTGAGCACAGTCACCCCAGCTTGTGATCAAAGCTGGAGCAGGCATTGGCAGAGACCCTGGGGGCCGGAGGGGATTGAGTGAAATCTTAAGGTGAGTTTTCCAGGTAGGGAAGCAAGAGAGGAGGCGTGGAATTCCAGAAATGAGAAAGGGCATGGACACCCAGGGGCTGCTCTCCTGTGCGAAGTGCGCAGTTTGAAGTGGGTGTTGGCCTGGAGCCTTTGGACAGGGCTGTGTAGACCTGCTGAGGAATATGGACTCCACCCTGTGGCAGCCTCCAAAGAGCTGAAGAAGGAAATGGTTAGTCTCAGTCCCCAGAAAAGGCGAAGCCAAGGTGTGATTACACGTGTGTGCATCTAATGAAAAGAAGTGGAGGAGAAACACTGCAGGGGGCACAATGCCCTGGGAAGGAAGGACGGAAAGAAATTTAGGTGGAAGCATCCCAGAGTTGGAAGGTCAACTGAAAGTGATTCAAGATGATAAAATACAAAATTGCAATATAGGCACATTTAAAGATAAGCACCTATTAGGAAAAACATAAAGAAAATTAAAGCAATTAAAAATGCTTCTGTATGAGTAGCTGGGTGGGAATAAAAAAGCATGGGGTCATGAGCCCTTGCTCAGTGTCCTTAACTGTGTGTGTGTGTGTGTGTGTGTGTGTGTGTGTGATTAAAAACTGCCTTCTTTTTCTAGCCTACGTAGAAGCCACATTCCTAATGTGACTTTGAGGTTTCTTCCTCAAAGTGTGACATGAGGCAGCCCAGCATGAGGCACCTGGCCATTTTTCCTTCAGACATTGGTCTTTTACTGAGTGCTCCTTGGGGTTTTATAAACTCTATAAAAGAATGTGTTTACTGTAACCTTTCTGACTATGCCCATTAACCGTTGCCTGCTTCTTGATGAACCTTGTGCAATTTGGGAAAGAAAAGAAGGTGGCAGAAATGGCTTTCAAAGAGAGGATAAGAAACCAGTAGTAGAATGGGCACCAGGTGGGACAATGTGGACCCTGACAACGTGAGCTGAAGCAAACAATCTGTGTCCACAGAGAGGTAAGTAGGAAAACCCCAGGCGAATGGCCGTGGAAAAATCGCTGAGGAGCAAAATGCAAACTCAAAGGAGATGGAAATAGATTATCAGAAAAAGACAAAGGGTCAGAGCAGCAGTGATCTCTTAAGAGATAACTAGTACTGGATACACCACACGTGTCCACTTCACACTCCTCCACACGTGTGCACACACATGCACACACACACACCTCCCCAACTCACATTGCCTGTTTGCATGTGGTGCTGTGGAAATTGATTCAAATCATGTCCCGTGGCTTGCACAATCCCTCATGTCCTTGAAATGAAGATCCAGGCCTCTGTCTCTCCACCTAAGGCTCTGCCATCCGATCACTGTCCTTAGGGCAAAGCATCAGAGCTTTGTGGTCCATTCATTTTTCTTCAAAAAAATACATCTTCCTCTCTCAGCTTACACTTACTTCCCATGATGACCCCTCAAATATGGCCTATGTGAAAATTTTCCTTTCCCTAATAATTTTTTGTTCAGTGCATTAATTTTTTTTTAAAAAAAAATTGATTTGCTATGTCTCTATATTTTTAGTACCTTGTGAAAGGGACTTTATGCAGGTTTCCATTTACCCTGACACCGTTTACCCTGGCACTTAGTAGATTCCCAGGTTACATTTCTTCAGTGAATAATTAGATTTACCACTAGTTGGAGCTCAGATGGGTGCCTGGCGAGAGGGGTAGGATCAAGTCTTTCCTTAGAATCCTCTTCCAAGCCTTCTTTCCTTTGTCTTACTCACGTTACCTTCTCATTGCTAATTTATTCCTTTTCATTCACTTATTAAAGAAAATGGGAACCAAAACGAGGGAAAGGAATCTTGCTGCATTTGAGGGTGTGGATGGTCTGCACTATAAAATCCATCCTGAAGGGCTGCCCTTCTCCTGCCTTTGTTCTCCTTGTTCTCACAAGCTTCTTGTTAGGAAGGACAGGCAAGAGAACTAAGCACGTTGATCGTGTTTTCCAGGAGCTGCATAGGGGTGCTTTCAACAAATATTTCCCCTGCCAAGTCCACAGTTGTTCACAGGTTAGGAATTTTTATTTATTGGTGTTTGAAAGTTGAGGGAGTGAAGGTGCAGGTAGACGTGATGCTAAGCCCACAGCAGCAAGTGGCAGGGTTGGGATGGAGCTCATTCCCAGGGCTCTCGAAATCAGTGCTCACTTCCCTCACTCAGGCGCCTCTCAAGCACGTTTTCTTGGGGAAAATCTTGGCAACTCTCTCAACAGTTTTCTGCATGTTCCACATGAGCAGGCTGAGGCAGAGGCACTGCCTTTCCATGGTTCTTCCTTATCTCCCTCAAGAAGAGACTCATGATGCTTTTAATATCTAAGCCAGCAGCTCAAAAGGCTGCAAAAAATAAATATAAGTGAGCAATCCTTAGATCGTTGCTTTCATTAGGCAGGCTTATTTTGAATGCAGAGCTTTGATGTCAGGCAGATTCAAGTTCAAATCCCAGCTTTCTCACTTATTAGCTGTGGGAGGAAGGAGTCAATTTCATTGACTATCAGTTTTCTCCTGAGGTTATTACAAGGATTAAATGAGATGAGGCATGTAAGACAGGGAGCATTTTATCTGTGCTCAGTATGCACATCAGATAGGAGTGCTATTATCTTTATAAATAAGCTTGTCAAGTGCAGAAGTGTGTAAAATGTCTTTGATAGTAAGTATAAAGGAGAATAATTCCTAGTCTCTGTCCCCTGCCTCTGGCCATGTTAGTATGACACAGCCGTTACAAATTTCCAAGTCCTCATACAATACCTTATGGGGTTAGGCTTTATCATCCTTAAATTCTTAGTATTTCTAGAAAGCCAGTGTTTTTCAAAAATTATGCTTATAAAAAGAGGTTTCTCTGTTCTTATGTGCCACCAGCTTCCTTCCAGGTGGTGTAAATCTTTTCTACTCAGAAGACCTAGAATTTAAGGGAGTGTTGCTATGGAGAAAAATATGTTATCATTAATAATAGAAATGCTTTGAGGTCACACACATGGCAGCAACATTGACTTCAAGAGTTCCAAATCACTTGAAGTACTTGCAAGTGCAGAAAGGAGAGCTACGGTCTTAAATTACAATTTGACGGCTCAAGTAGATGATTTTCAATGGCGGGGGTCTAGTGGGGAGGAAAAGCTCATAAGCTTTTTCAGTACTACCATCTTTAGAATCCCAAGACCACCACTGACAAGCACTGCATTGAAAAGGCTGGTGGTCCTCTGCATCTCAGGTTTTTTATTAATGAAAAAGGGATTCCAATACCTCCTTGGCCACATTACTATGATCCTTAATGTGAGTGTCCCTCATATTGAGAGTACTCAGAAATGACAGTTCTGCCTTTTCTTATATGAACCACAATGCCCTGTGTTTGAGTCCAACTTTACTACTTGGTAGCTATGTGACCTAATTACTTAACTCTTTGAACCTGAATATCCAGTGTGCAAAATGGAGATAATAATATCTACATTATAGGACCGCCATGCATGCCAGATTAATTCACTTGTGAAGAGTGTTGGTGTGGCATTATAATTCCATAAATGTATGCCTTCCTCTGTCTTTCCTGCCTCTTTCCATGTCTCCTGCTCCCCACTTTCCCTTCCTTCTTTGCCAGTGATAATCATGAACATTCCAGACACTCTCCTCTTGCACAAGAATGGCTAGTTGCCTTCTTCCCTGGTTCCCAGAAGCCTTTCTTGATTCCTTCATTTCCATGAGCAAAACTCACGAGGCCAAGAAAGAAATCTGACGACAAGCTATCCGTTCTCTGTGTGTCATGTTCCTCTGTGGGGTACTTCAGTCAACTTTTGGTTACTATAAAGAAATACCTGAAGGAGTTTACTTAGGAAGAAAAGAGCTTGATTTAGCACATAATTTTGGAGGTTCAAAGTCAAAAAGATCCTACTGGTTCAGCCAATGGATGGCATCCTGGTGGAACAGGCTCTGCTCTCGCCAGTGCTTCCCCATGAGTTTGCAGGCTGCCTGCCCTGTGCTCACCCTCTTCTTTTGCTTGTGAGTGCACAATAGGAAGGCATGGTGGACCTGAATGGGGCTTACCAACCCCTAATCCACTCTAACACTGCAGCTCAGCTACATCAAAGAGAAATTCTGCTGAGTGTCATGGTCTAACTTAATTTTATTTTTATTTTTGACATCCTTATTCAACCATCGTTCATAGTGCGCCTACAGTGAACCAAGGTATGCATTGGGATTTCAACAATCAGTAACATGGGCGTGCTCTGTAGTTCACATACAGAGGTTGGAGGAGATTCAGACCATGCATGAGTAGATATATGGAGCAACAGTGTCATGAAGTGTTTGGTCCCTGTTTAGATTTATGCCTCCTAGATACCAAGGGATCAGACAGACCTAATTTTAAATATTGAATCTTCTAACTATTTGCTGGATCAGTTGGGACAAGTTGCTTAAGCTGTCTGGACCTCCATCTCCTTGTCTCTAAACAAGGGTGGCTACTAGATTTAAACAAAATGCAATGTGTAGGTGCCTAATGTGTGTGTATTCTTTTTAATATTTGAAGAATCAAAGAGGCCGAGTTATGAATCCCAGATTTGTCAGTCAACTTTTGGTTACTACGAAGAAATACCTGAAGCAGTTTACTTAGGAAGAAAAGAGCTTGATTTAGCACATGGTTTTGGAGGTTCAAAGTCAAAATTGAACAGATCCTACTGGTTCAGCCACTGGTGAGGGTTTAACAGTGGATGGCATCCTGGTGGAAGTGTGCATGGGAGGAAGCATCACAACTCAGAATAGGAATTCAGAGAGAGACTCACGAGTCAAGTGCAGGCATTTATACTGACTCTTGCTTGGGAGAACTCACTCCAGGAGTTATTATTCCCTTCCATGAGCAGTGTCCTCAATAATCTAAGGACCTTCCACTAGGCCACCACATAAAGATCTCACTTCCCAAAAGGGTCAAACTGATGACCAAGTTTCTAAATAAATCCTTAGAAGCCCAATCATGTCCAAGCCATAACATCAGGGGTATAAGTACACACAGCTTCTACATATATGTACACACACACACACACACACACACACACATATGTGTTTACCCCACCACACCACTAACTTCTCTCCATGTGTTATGGTCTGTATGTGAGGTGTCCCCCCAAAAGCTCACATGTAAGACAATGCAAGGTAGAAGAGAAATGATTAGATTGTGAGTCTTAATCCAGTCATTAATTTAATCCCCTGAAAGAGTGGTAGGGTATGGCTGAAGGAGGTGGGAATTTGGGTGTACCTTTGGGTATATATTTGTATTTGGGGAGTGGAATTTCTCTCTCTGTTTCTTGATCACCATGATATGAGCTGCTTTCCTTTGCCACACACTCCGCCACGATGTTCAGCCTCATCTTGAGTTCCAGGAAATGGAGTCAGCCTTCTATGGACTAAGACCTTGAAAACTGCGAGCCCTCAAATAAACTCTTCCTCCACTACAGTTGTGCTGGTAGGGTTCTTTAGTCATAACGATGCAAAAGCTGACTAAATCACCATTCCTCATTTTGTTGGAAGCTCATCAAATACTCATTTTCTCCTGTTCTCATTCTTTTAAACTGAGAAATGTATGTTGCAACATTTATGGAAACGAGTCGACAAAGACCCTCCACTAGTACAAAAGAGCACTGAGATGATTTCATGGGCATCCCCAAGGTAATTCTCTTCCAAACTCAAGATCAGCTACTGTAATGTTCTGGATGTGACGTGTCCCCCAAAAGCTCAAGTGTGAGACAATGAAAGAAGGTTTAGGGGAGCAATGATTGGGTTATGAGAATTTTAAACCAATAGGTGAATTAATTCCTTAATGGGATTAACTGAGTGGTAATCGAAGGTAATCGAAGGGGGTATGGCTGAAGAAGTGGGGCCTTGGGGAATGTTTTGGGGTATATACTTTGTATCTGGTGAGTGAGTCTTTCTGCTCTCTGCTCATCATGTGAGCTGCTTCCCTCTACCACATTCTTCTACCATGATGTTCACCTTGAGCCCTGAGGAATGAAGTTGGCTGTCTATGCACTGAGACCTCTGAAACCATGAGCTGCAAAATGAACTTTTCCTCTTCTACAATTGTTCTGGGCAGGTCTGTTAGTCACAGCAGAGAAAAATCGGACTAAAACAGCTATCTTCCTTCCAGGCCCAAATGTTGCACAAACGATCACTTTAATATTTGATGATATTACTTGAAGTGGTTTTTGGTAGAATGCCTATATGTTTATTAGGCACATGTTGAAGGTAAGGATTCCTAGGAGAGAGAGTAAGCTCTCCAAAATCTCCTCCAGCATGAAAATAATGTGGTTGGGTTTTATGATAAAGGAGAATTGTCCACATATCAACAAGTTTATAGTACTAATTTGGCTAAAAATATTAGGCATAAGTCATATCAGTCTTTAAAGTGCTTCTTAAAAAGAATAATTATGGCATTAATTATGTGTATGTAATTTATTTTTCACCACTAACATAAATTTGATAGTTCCCATTTTTCCCCAAATAATGAGTTTTCTTAGACTCTACCAATTTTGTATAATTTTCCATAATTGATGATTGATAATTTCAGTTTTAAAGTGGGATGGTGTTTTCAAAGAGGATAGGTCAGTTGTCAGGGTGTTCACTCACTGTTGAATCATTGAGTGACTTCCAGCAGTTTGTGGGCAAATGTTTAACTACTAGATCTTTTATTTGAGTTGGAGGAGCCCAGATTTTTAGTGTTTATCAATTTCCACGGTGAAAATATTCCCACCATGCCCAATTTCAAGCTAATTGTTTGTAACAACTGACTTGTAAAATTCCTGAGCTGCTTCCAGCACACCACAGGCTTTATATGAAGTGCTCTGCTAAGTACTGGGAATACAGATATAGTAAGAACTAAGGTCATTTGAAATATCAATATTGCACTCAGTTGTGAATTCAGAAAGCACTGAACTTGGAATAGGAAACTCAAATTTGATTCCTGGTGCTTTCCCTAAACAGCAAAAGATGAGTGAAAAAAAAAAACATTATTTCTAAATGTTAAAATTTCAAGGTATTAAAAAAATAATATGAGATGATTAAATGATAATATATTGTGTGGAACTATGACCCAAATGATAAGAGTATAAAACACTTCAACAATAATGCCCCTAACATATTTCATCAGTAAGATGTCTGATGCTGAGAATGGTGAAGGAATTCCAATCTAGGAGCAACTCTTCTGCCCTACAGGAGAGATGTACAGATTCTCCCTGACCTGGAACAAAGTCACTTTCTAATAAACAAATCTGTTCTATGTTAGACATATTGTAAGTTGGAAATGGATTTAACATACCTATAGAGTATCACAGCTCAGGGGCACAGTATCTGCATGGTATCATGTGATCACATGGCTGCCTAGGAGCTGTGGCTTGCTCTCATTCACATGGAAGATCAAGCTGCCTATCACTAGCTCCACAAAAGATCAAAATTCAAAGTCTGGCTTTTACTAAACACTATTGTTTGAGCAACATGAAAAAAACATTCAAGTTGAGCCATCCTAAGGGACCATCTACCTATCTCCACAAGCACAGATTTAGAGAGAGTAAGCCTCAGAGAGATCCATATGCACAATGAAGCATTTGGATTAGAGATAGTAACAAAAACATAATTAATAAGAGTTATTACCTGGTGCTTATTGCAGAAATGGACATATCTTTGTCACAGCATTGCATTTACCGCTCTGTAACACTAGGAATTCACTGAAGATGAACATATTTTTCCTCTCCTTTCTCAGCTTCTCCTAACCTTGAGTCTTCATTTTCACTAAGCAAGACTTAGCAGAATTAAGAACAAATTTGATGTCCACTGGGCATGTGCCAAGAACAGGTGGATGCACACTTTGCCACTATCTTCTCATTTAATTCTGGTAATAACCCTATGATGTCCATACAAAAGGAAAGTTTTGTAAAACATATATTTTCTCCCCAATACGTGCCCTCCTGCTCCCTATTTTACAGAAAGGAAAAGCCAAGATTCAAAGGAACACTGACATATGCCTGAGCCTCACAGTTAGTGAGTTTCAGAGCTAGAGCTAGGCCACTCACCTCTACATACCAAGATTAATTACAAAGAAGGCTGCAAAGATTTTTTTAATGGAAATAAATTATAAACTCCAAAATATTTTGCAAAATTTCAAACATTCAATACACACTTGTTCCATGGCTAAACAAATGGTTTCTTATTACTGAAGAGAACTGGGTAGAAATAAATTCAGGCCCAATTACTGGAATTCCACAGGCTCAGGTGTCAGACTGGAATACTGGCACAGCCTGTTGCTACTATGTCCTTTAGGCTCAGCCATATTAAAGATGCTGATTTTCTTACTGATATGGTGGGCACTATGATACCTCTGTCCTTGGTCAGAGGAAGGCTTAAACAAAGCAATTGAAGCAAAGAGCCTGATCCTTAGCTGATAAGTGAATTTTTTTCTGTTTTCTTTTATACCATAAAATATTGTAATATGCCCTCAAATTTCAGTTCCAAAGAAGTGATTAGAAATAAATCAAAATTAGAGCCTATAGTCATGGTAGAGACTAGCAGGAAATAAAAATGGTTTCCAGCAAGTGGCAGAAGTCAAAGGGGATAGATTCTTAGTCCAAGAAGATAAAAGGGACTATAAACCCACAGCAATAAGAAAAAAAAATCATGCTGGGTTTCTCAGGAAATAAATGTTACATGGTTTTAATTGGCTACTTATTAGTATCTGAGTTTGCCGGACCCTCACTATGGGGTCTGCCCTTTTAACCTCCAATCTGAGTTATAAAATAATATGATTTAGTTAGGAAAACTGAGATGAATAGTGACCTTTTAGAAGGAAAGCTTTATAAAACATATATTTCCTCTCCAATAATGTATGTTTTATTGTGCTTGCCTTTTATCTCACCTTTTAAAAAATAGTTACATGCGTGTCACATTAGTCAGGATAAGCCAGGGTATGCTGCAGTTATTAGTAAACCTTGAAATTTTGTTAAGTGATATATGTTTTTATCTTGCATGTATTCAGATCCAATGGAGACTCCACTTTCCAGAAACACTCAAAGATCCAGGTTAATGGAAGCTCTGTTCATATAAATAGTCGATTTGACAATTTCCTATGGTGGAGGAAAAGAAAGTCTGGAGAGGTGCTTGGGATTTTACATTGCTCAACCTGGCTCACATTTCATATGCAAGAAATAGCTGTGTGACTTCACCTAATCGCTCAAGAGGCCGAGAAGTCTAGTACTCAATTACTTAAAATAAAGGGATTTGCAACAGGATTTGGTGAACACACAGCATTATTCATGCCAGTGTTTAGTCAACTTTTCGCTGCTGTGACTGAAAAACCTGCCAAGCATAATTTTAGGGGAGGAAAAATTTATTTAGGGGCTCACAGTTTCGGAAGACTCAGTACATAGACTCCACTCATTGGGGTTGGAGTTGGGGCTGAACGTCATGGTGGAAGAGTGTGGCAGAAGCAGCAGCTCACATGATGATCAGAAAGCAGAGAGAGAGAGACACCACTCCCAGATACAAAATATATATACCCCAAAGACATGTCCCCAAGGACCCACCTCTTTCAGCCACACCCTACCTACCTACTTTCAGTTACCTCTCAAGTATCTCCTCAGGGAATCAATTCACTGATTGGGTTAAGGCTCTCCAAACCCATCATTTTAGCTCTAAGCCTTCTTGCATTGTCTCACACATGAGCTTTAGGGGACACCCCACATCCAAACCATAACAGCCAGTTATATGAATGATTCAAACCATTGCATCTTTTTCCTTCACAGTGTGTAAGTTTGTGTCTCATGAGACCCACTGATTCCCTGGTGCTTAATCCATGGCATCTCATCGAGCTGGCGTTTAGGGTAGAGCTGTTGAAGTCTAGCACTGAGCTTCTATTAGTATTCATGTACTGCATTTCCAAAGCTTTAGATCTCTATCTATGAACTTGGGAAAGTGATAGGCATTAAGGAAGGAATAAAAACACGAAAAGAGCTTGTGATACTGAGGTTGTGCTGACATGTACTTAACCTGACCTCTAAGACGTCAGGTCTCTAGAGGTGTCAATGGGAACTTCAGGTGGAGATGCTCAGTGAACATGCTGAGCTCTTAGGGAAGATATTAAGAGAAAAATCCTAAATTTAGAAATAAAGTCCAAAGAGATTTTTAAAGATTTACATTGCAGATATGTTCAAGATGTAGAAAAACAATATTGGAAGAAAAGAGAACAAAAAGGCCTGACATTGATTGTGCATACTCTGCACCTCTGGCACTGTGCCAGGCAGTCTAGACAGCATGCCACTGAATTGTCCCACCAGGGCTGATTGTGTTACTATTCTCTCTCACAAGAAAGGGGGATATTCATACATAGAAACTGTGGTCCAAACTCAGGAAAAACAAGAAACTGGGCCATGGCAAGGCAGTGGACCAGCCAAGGATCCCCTGTTTAGGTGCAGGTCTCCATCCCTCAGAGGGCATCCAACTCATTTCTGTGCTCAACCCTACCTAAAGGGGAAGTACTCAATAGTGACCCTATTGCCACTGGAGAAGTCCAGGCACAGGCTGAAGGATCTTGTTAGGGGTGATGTAGATTGAGGCAGCATTGGATTGGGGTTTCAGTGACCTTCAAAGTACCTTCAGGATTGGTGTGCAGCACTATGGAGTTGAGCCTCAGAGACACCTACAGTTGGAAGGTGAAGGTGCAAAAAGCACCAGTGTCAAAGTAGCGGCTTCCTCAGTGAGGTCTGTCTCCAGTGCCACTGCCGTTCTGCCTTCCTCCTGCTGCCCGCTGCTCTTGAACCTCTCAAGAACTCAGAGGAAGGAGCCCCAGAGGAATGTCATTGATGAATGTTGCAGATTTGGAGCTCCAAGGGTCCACTCACCCTCTAGTGTTCTTGTTAAATCTATCCAAGTGGAAATCTCTTGACAGATGTAATTAAGGTCATTGCAAGAGCAAATAAACACTTGCTTATTTTACAGTCTCTTGCTCAGTAGTCTACCTAGACATTTGCCAAGCTAGATCCCTCCTCTAGACCCAGAGGCCACACAGAACATTCACAAACTAGAAGAGAATGCCTCGCCCTTCATGGACCCATGATTTTTCACCCTGGGTTCAATGCACCATGTGAAGTTAGGGCTGGGGATTATTCAAGATAAGTGAACATCTTCTCTGTGTGCTTTCCCCAGCCCACCAACTCTAGTAATTAATTTTAGAGGCAAATAAAGCACTGTTGAAGCAATTGGGAGACCCCATCTTAGACATTGCCAAGTTACTATAGCTAAATCACTTGTATCTAGATTTCAATTTTCTCCTTTTTCATGCATCAGCACTTCTTAAATTGACTGCTTATAATAGTTTTCATGTCCTGGAAGCAGACATGATGGTCTAGGCTCTGATTTCTGATGTAGTGGGGAAAGGATGGCAGGCAGCAAGTTGAAGTGACTTTAATGTCAAGGGGGCAAGGATATGGCTCCCAGCTCTGTTATTTACTAGCTGTGTTGCCTTAGGCAAGTTCTCTGAGATTGAGGCCCACTACAGAAAGCAGAAATAGTATTATCTACTTCATGTTATGGTAAGAACTGGGTGGTAAATGAAGCTTCTAAGACAGTATTTTGCTAGACACATGGCCTATGTTAGTGCACCCTCTTCCTCCTCCTTAAAATACCAGGAAGCAAGATGGGTCCACAATATCTCAAGCAGTGGACCTCAGGACTCATTCCCACAGGAAAACTGTCCAGGCACCCATGTAGCTGAGGGCATGGTGGAGGGGAAGAAGCAAGTTTGGAGCACAGCCCCAGCGAACATCACTCAAATTTCCTCTGTCCCCGTCAGTTCACATCCTCCTACTCCATCAGACTCCTGGAAAGAGCTTTAACAGAGGTAGGAACAAAGCAAGTTCCTGCACCAAAATTTTGATCTCTGAGAAGGCTGAGAAGGCTGAGAAGACTTCCTGAATGAAGAAGATTTGATATGATTTTTACAGTGTAGGAAAATGAAAATAAATCAATCCAAGTTTCAGAGGTCACAAGTTAGTCATGGAGTCTTGTAAGAGAGAATAACAAAAAGATGGGGGATTTCCCCATCTTAGCCTAGAACAGAGGCCTCTGGGGACCCTACAGTAAGATATGAGGTTAGGCTTTGGGTTTCATAAAGACTACTAAACCAAAAAATCTTTTGGTGTCCTCAAAAATGATCAAATCTTCCTTAAAATAGAATCAGAGTCCTTTTTTCCTTTTTTCCTGATATTATCAACACAGGTTATAGTGATATTTCAATTGATTTTAATCTTTTTTTATCCCAACATGACACCTACATTACCCACAGATAAATAGTATTTACAAGATATACAGAGACAGAAAGCAAGAAATAATAAACATTAATCATTATGTACTACACTTAAATTTTGCTTTTTTTTTTTTAATTTTCTGACCTAAAAAATGAAAGTGCTTTAATTATAACATAATAAAAATAAGTGTTTGGAGTAAAGATGTTAAGGTTCTTTTCTGAACCAAAAAAGCAATGGTCAACCCAGCTGTTCATCTTAATTCTGCCCTTTACTTACTTGTTAGTCTTGATTACATTGCTCAATCTCTGTTAGTCTCTCTGTTAGTCTGGGATGTTTTGAGAATTAAGGAGATAATTATTTCAAGTGTTTGCATGATGTGTGGCAGCTCTATTTATAGCTGATGAAAATGTCACTATTATTGTTATTATAGTATTGATTAAGAACCATAGGCTTTCATGATAGAAACCAGTTTAACAATGTATTACAGAAGTACTCAGGATTGCATGAAATAAGAGCATGCCTAGGTCTTAGGAGGAAACAGAATCAGAGCCTCAAACAGAACCAGGATCCTTAGTCATTTATCTCCGATTCTCTTTCATCTCACTTGTCTACATTTTTCTCTTTTGCCTAGGTGTTTTCTATCCCGTCCTTTTTCCATTTCTCAGGTTTACCATGTGTGATTAATGGCAAATGGTAGTTCACAAACTTCTTTATCTTCCAAGTTGAGTGTTTCTGGTACAAGTTTCTCCTTTCAAAGTCAAAAACTCCCAGAGATAGGGCATATTGACCTAATTCCTGGACCAGTCAAATGTATCTAGGGGGTGGAATCACACACAGTGGCCTCCCAGGTACAGTTGGTGCTTCATGTTTGGGATTAAAATGGGTGGGAAAGTAATCTTGATAGATCCAATAGGAGCAGAGACATTCTCTGACTAAGGCAGGTTGCTGATTGGAAAATGTCAGTGACCTCCTGTAACCATCATACTTGCTTTTATTTACCATCGTGTTTATATGTCTGATTGATTTTGTAGTATTCATAAATTTCTGGTGTCTTAGGTGTAGACTGGAAGAGATTTTATAATGTCGTTTATTTTATACAACCTGACATTCAAATATTATTGGATCTTTCTGAGAGGTGGATGCACGTGCTTGTTTAAGACTCCATCACCTCCCTGTAGTCGGACCACCTTCTCTGCTGTGAAGATAGAAAGCTCTGCCTTTTCTGCCTTCCTGTCATTTATTAGTAGATTCCTTGGGTGTTCATCTGAGAGATGATAAAGAGCAGCTGGCCACCATCTTTAGTGTTGTCACGTTTGATATGTCTGAAGACTGCTGTTAGTCCCATCCCTTTACCTCACTTCAGACTCAATAATCCCAGTCATTCCAGCCTTGTCTGTAAATTGCATCATTGTAATTGTTTCCTTCCTGACTCTTCTGGTGTCTTTTCTTCAGAATGTGGAGCTATCTGTTGGCCAGTGGCCCTGATGAAGTCCAGTGCCAGGTTTGGCATTTCACTCTTCTGTCAAGGGCACTTTGTCCCTGGGAGATTGCAGGGAGGTGAAGCAGTAGGAAGAGGAGGTGTCTTCTGATGTGGGTCACCTGTGTGCCCAAAGTCCCTGCATGATTCTCCCCACTGATGTTAATGAGATAAGGATGTGTACTGGGCACAGAATGAAGTTTTGTAGACTTGAATTCAATTCTTTGCTTTATCATTTATTGATCCAAGGCAAGTGATTAATTTCTTCCCCTAGTTTTCTTTCCCCATCTGTACTGTGGAGTGAATGATGCTAATTGCATTTATAATATTAAATGGTATGATTTATATAAAGTGACCAATAAAGAGCCACATTCATAAGAGTTGCCCAAGAAGCCCTAGTTCCCTTCCCTTCCCCCTTGTCCAAAGGGACTTTTTAGGAAACCAGCAGGTGACGGGATTAATATTCAGGTTCCAGTCTCAGCTAGGAATTATGGGAACTTGGGAAAGTTCATTTATTGTATGGCACTCAGCTTTAACAGAGAGCTAGAAGTAGAGATGAAATTGAAAAGATTACTGATAATTCTTTAAATATAAAATCCTACTATTAGATTCTTTATATAACTTGGCAATTTTCAAAGAGTTAGGAGGAACTTCCCATCACATATGTGCTATAAAAATAATACTGACCTCAGTATACTTTTAATCCACACAAAGATATTTCCTGTGTCTTTAGGTTTATTAAACATCTCCAAAACGATCCTGTATTTTTAAGTTCTCTGGTAGTTTTTTTTTTTTTTTTTTTTTAATTTNTTACCCACAGATAAATAGTATTTACAAGATATACAGAGACAGAAAGCAAGAAATAATAAACATTAATCATTATGTACTACACTTAAATTTTGCTTTTTTTTTTTTAATACTCTATTGAGGGCAAAGTCAGGGAGTGAGACAACAGTGGGAAGTGAAGTCAGAAGTTCAAGGAGTTTCATTGAGTTCTGGGGAAGAGAAGTCAGAGCTGGGCTCCAGGGATCATCACTAGTGAGGGAAGGTCTTGGAGGCAGGATCCAAAACCCAGTCAGGGGCAGCCCAGGAGAGGCAGAACATGTGGGTTAGTTCTGAGTTTGAGATTCCAACATACCTGGCCTGGAATCCTTTTTATACTGTTACTTAGAAAATAAAGATAACCCCTCTTACCTAGAAGCATGATTGAAAATGTCAAGTGAGTTAGTGTATGCAAAGAATTTAGCATATATCAAGAATTCAGTCATCTGTGGCTTATATTATTAACAGATTCTATAGCAGGAGTTGGATCGGGTTGTACTGATAAGGCCATAAAAGAAATATGCTGGTTGCCCATGTTTTACCCTGGATATACCCTTCCTAGTGTGTGGGTTCCCAAAAGGCCAGGAGATCTCTGACATTCTCTGACTTTTCTGTTTTTCTTCTCCCAGCAAGCATTATTTTAGATGGTTATTTTGGCAGCACAGTTGGTTCCTGACTGATATATACTAATAGCCTCAATTAACAATATTATTGAATGACTTTTTCTTCCTTAAGCATATGCCAAAGGATGTAAGAAGACAGTCTTAGGTTAAAATTCTGTCAGACAATCCGTGAAAGAGAAAAGAACATTATTAAGATAATCAAGTATTCATGAGATCAGCATATTTAACTACGTTAAAATTAAAAGCTTCCATAAGTGACAAAAAAAGAAAAGCACTTAAATAACAAGACAAATGACAAGCTCAAGAAATTATATTCAATAAAGAGCTGGAACTCTTCTGACTGCCAATTTAAATGAGTGAACTTCTGAGAGCCCAATAGATGTATCGGCAAAGAATACAAAGAGAGATGGCTTCACTGAAAAACAAACAAGAAAAATTAGTGCTACAAATCATCATGAGATCTGTGAAATGAAACACCATGGTGTCTGTTTTACCTATTAATTATCATCTCTCCCCCAAATAACTAGGTTCAAGGCTAAGTTACTTAGAAAATAAAGATAACCCCTCTTACCTAGAAGCATGATTGAAAACGTCAAGTGAGTTAGTATATGCAAAGGATTTAGCATATATCAAGTATATGCTAAAGAGTAACTAGGTGAATGAAATAACCTCATCCAATGTAAGTGGCCCCTTCAATTACTAGGAGTTTGAAAAATCAATTGACAATCTGGCTCAGGAGCAACTTCTGGGATGCTAGCCTACAGAAATAGTCCCAAATAAGGAAAAGATCTTGCACAAAAATATCCATTTTCAATAGTAAAATATTAGAGGTAACACAAATGCTCAAAGAATAAGCAAACTGTAGCAAATTCATTCAAGGGAGCAATATACATTCACTAAAAATTTTCTTTATGAATTGTGTGTAATAATCTGGTAAGCCAATACCATATACTATCAAGGGGGAAGTAGAATACAAAATAGTTTATAAAACTTGAACATATTTAAAACATGAGAAGTAAATGTAACAAAATTTGCTCAGCTTCTTCATGTTCTTGCTTCTTAAACAACTCCTGGCCTGTTTCTTTGCTCTTCTTTCCTACACAGCTTTACACCTCACAGGTCTTGTTAAGGCCTCGGGTCTTACTCTTTGGAGATCCGTTTTCCTTCACGCTGCTTTTCATCAGCTTTGGACACAGGTGATCATCATCTCCTTTTAGAACCTTCTTCCTTACATTGCTCTGACATCCCATTTTCCACTCCTCCTGCCCCCTGGCCACTCTTAAGCACATTAACCCTTCTTTCCCCCTTCCTTGACATCTCAATATTGGAGTGCTTCAGGCATTGGTTAATGGAAACTAATGTCTTCTCTTTGTGTCTTTTCTCCTAAAATGAGTTCATCTGGTATAATGCCTTTAGGTACCATCTTTATGATGACAAGCCCCCAATTTTTATTCCTAAACCTGACTTCTCACCAAGATCTAGGCTCAGACATTTAGCCCCTTATTTGCCATCTCCACTTGCATATTTAGAATGCATCTCAAACTCAACATGACTCAACCAAAACGTTGATTCTCACTTTCCCCTACCCAAATTGAGCCGTTCTCAATCTTCCCATTCTCAGAGAATAACGACTCTATTATCCTCATTGCTCAAGTTCAAGACCCAGGAGTATCCTTTCACTCCATCAGTATGACTTTATCAGATTTACCCATGAATCGATATAATTATCAGCAGCTCTGTGTCCATCACCTTAATCCCCACCACCATAATTTCTCTCCAGAACCATTGTATACGATCTCAATGTTCTCTCTGCTTCTGCTTTTGCTCACATCTCCCTCCCACAGTTTATTCTTCATATGCATCTGATGTGGCTTTCTGAAACATATGTTAGACCATATTGCTTCCATTATGAATCTCCAGTGACCTCCATTGGTCTTGAGATAAAATCCCAAGTCCCAGACAGGAATGTGTTTGTTTCCTTATGTGAACTCCTCTCTCTCATCTTCCCCTTGACATCACATTGCTCCAGGCCAGGCTGAGCTCATTCAGACTTTACATTCTTGGCATTGCTGTTCTTCCACTTGGAACACTTCTAAATGCCAATGGTATGAAGCTTCTTGCCATCCAGCTCTTAGTTTAAATATCACCTTACAAACAATGCCTTTCCTGACCTCCGCTCCAATTCATTTTCTTCCCCCATCTGATCAGCTTATTTGTTATCACCCTATTTGCATCTCACTTTCTGCAGTTATTGATTTATTTGTTGAGCTGCTTATTGTCTTTCTACATTCCTCAAGAAGTGGAGCTATTTAGATCATGGTATATACCCCTTTGGATCATCACTATCAACATCACTACCTGTCTTTGACAAATGTAGAGTAGGTGCTTAAAGAATATATGTGGCATGATTATTGGATTTAATCCAATAATTTTCAATATTTCAATATTTTTCCTGTAATTTTAGAGTTAAAATTTAATTGTATGTACAAAAGAGAAAATGAGAAGAGTACAGCACTACGTTTAAAAATTTTAATAAAGGAGGCACTGCCACTAGGTTATCTAGCTACCTCTACCTTTCTGTGTCTTATTTATTTAACTTCTCCAAAACTCAACCTTCCAATATTTAATAGCTAAGCTACACTGGTGTGCCTTCCTTGATAATTTGCTATTAGGAGTTGAATGAAACAACACATATGAAAGTGCTTATTAAGTTGCTAAATGCTTCAGAAACATCCAGTGTTATTTACTTTTATTCTACTATATGCTCTTTTCCAGCTCCCATTGTTCCAGAGGGCATATAAATTAGGAAAATTCTCAAGGGTCCCCACAATGAGCTGGGGTAGCTCAAAGAGTTAGAGAGACTGGTTGCAATTATAAAATCAAACACAATTCAGTCTTCAAGTGGCTAATCTTTACCTGAAAGCATCTTTTCCTTGACTTAAGTGTAAAATCCCATGCATGAGAAAAAAAAAATGTCTGATATGAGTCCTAAAGATATATATATATCTCCTGCTATTTTATTTCTTTGTTCCTGGATTTATTTTACTATATGTGCAATAAAAAAAACCAGCAACTTCTGCCAGCAGCTTTTATAACCACCCAGAGAGAGGTCAATTTGTGTGTCATTTGACAGTAGAACAAGGAATCACAATGTCTACCGGCCAAATTATCACTGCAGCTTCCCATGATTGCTTAGAGTTAATACCGTGCAGGCCCAAAAGGAAAGAGGTTAAGGCAGCCAGAAGACTACAGCCTACCCTGAAAGGCAGAGCTTTGAACCTTGAGTTTGAATTTCAGCTCTGCTGCTTATAAGCTGTGTGACTTGGGAAATTAAAATAGGCACAGAGTGATGATGAGATATGATTGGAACAATATCTGTGAAAATGCATTGTAACCTACAGCATGCTAGGTACACATAGGGTACTGTCAGAAACCATCCCTTGCACTGAGTTGGCATGTAGAAAGAAGTAGATTCAGAGCAGCGGCTCACACCCCACTCCCCGTGGGGCTCTGCAAGTTGGAAAATGCACATTTCTAACTCAGACTTAGCAAGTTCACCCATAAAATAAGGGAAGTGGTCTCCACTCATTTCTAAGCTTCCCTCCAGTTCTTCCTGATTCTGAGGGTACCCAGGAGCAATGTGAGTTTGGTGTAGCTTTGTCCAGCAGGTGGGGCTTTTGAGCACCACATTTTTCTCACAAGTTTTGTAATTTTTTTTTTTTTAATTGAAGAGGAGTTCATTAAGGTTGATTTTTACTAAACTATTTCTCATTCTAGACCCATAAGGTTTGAAACTATCTGACATATAAACATTTTTTTAAAAAAATTATAAATCAAGAAAAAAAGTTTATTGGTCAGATCTCTTACTGTTTTAAAGTCCTGCCAATTTGTGTGAGCCAAATACTAAATTCTTATAATCTCTTCTAGAGAAAAGAGAATGAAAGTTTTTAAAATCCTCTATTGGTGAATTTTCCATTTATTTAAACATGTAAATGGTTCACAGTCTCCACTAAGATTTCCCTAAGGCTTTTGTCAATGTAGTAAAATGGCATGGTAACTGGAAAAGGGAGATAGTAACAGTAGAAGAACAACTATCATGTATCATTTTGTGTATTTCATTTGTAGCTTTCATAACAATTATTAATTTATTTTTGCCTATATTTTAGTAAATGACAGAAATGAACCTGAAAGAGGTTAAAAGATTTGTCACTACCACTTTGCCTGAACAGAAAATTACAGTTATCACACTCCATTTGCCAAAAAATAAGTCAAGTATTTGAGTTTGATTCCACTCTAGCTGTTTTTCACAGACAGAAAATTTTCAGCCTCAGATAAGAACCCCACTGGTGTTCCATGTTACAACGTGTCTGTGAGGTCCTGGAAGCATAGGGCTCAGACTTGAACCAAAAACCATGAGCAGGAAGTGAGGTAAATTGGGGCAGGTGATTTAACCCAGACAGTGCTGGGATCAAAGGTGAAGCCAGGATGATAGAAGACAGGGCACAGGAAGTATCTGAGAGAACATCAGCACTGCCTTGCTAAATACCATAATCTTTCTTCCTTGTGTTCTTTCTTTGGTATCAGGGATTGAACCCAGGGGCACTGAGTCACTTAGTCTCATTCCCAGCCCCCCTTTTAAAATATTTTTATCTTGAGACATGGTCTTTCTTAGTTTTTCAGGACTTGATAAGTTGCTGAGCCTGGCTTTGAACTTGTGATCATCCTGCCTCAGCCTCCCAAGTTGCTGGGATTACAGGCTTGAGTTACCATATCTAGCTATGTTTTATTACTTCGGTTTAGTGGATGAGGGTCTCTAAGTGTGTATGACATTCATATCTGGCAATATTTCACATTTTAGCCAGAATAAATCTCAAACTTAGGCCGAGGCATAGAGAGTATGAGTTCTGGATTCGGATCCTGTATTTTAGATGAGGGGACTCTCGAAAGGTGACTTAATTTTAGAATTTTAAAAAATTGTACCTACTACCTGGTTTTAAGAAAATAGCTAAATGAGATTGTGTTCTAACACTGAGAACTCTGAGCTTTACTTTTGACATGTACCATTGCTTACTGAGGTACTTTTAAGACACTTCAGTGACCCACGACAGTCTATTGTCTGTTTTTTCCCAACGTGGAATCCATGGGCACTCTATATTCCTGGTAGGGGCTGAGAAGAGTAGGATGTGACTGAGGAGTGGGAAGCAGACCTGAGATGGTGTAAGCACACTCCAGTTTCCATTTGGTTCTGGTCAATTCACAGACCTTGCTTCCTGGGTCAAGAAAGAACCAACAGATGGTGTTGTCTGCTGCCTGCAGCCCCAGAGCTGCAGACTCTCCACCTCTCCTCTGCTGAGACTGCTTATGCCTGACACAGGCAGTACAGGGGGAAGCTTCAGGGGAAGTCCAGGGTCTGTCCTCACTGTATTTTTAGCCTTGTGTTGTGATACAAATGCAGGTAATTGAAAATTATAAATTAGTGTCCAATCAATACATGCACTTAGACCATTATTATTTTTGAAGGTTTTGCTTTTGAAACTTCGGACTGACTCCCTCTCCATCTTTTTCTCTTTTTTTCCCATATTTTTTATTGGTTCACTATACTTGTACATAACAGTGGTATTTGTTGTTACATATTTATATATGCATGCAATATGACAATATACTCTAGCCAATATCATTCTCCAGTATTCTCCTTCTCTATCTCTAATCCTACTTAGAGAACCCTTTTCTCCAGTCAGAACCCTCTGGGGATATCAAACCCCTGTACAATGTTTTCATTACTCAAATTTATATTTTATATTCTTAAAAAATATACTGAAAAAGTACTGGGGAGGGGGAAGAGTTATAATACAGTCCTCAGTGTTGAGAAATAATATCTCAAGGCTTAAGATTGAATTACAGAATACCTGGTCTTCAACAAACACACTGTGTTAGGCAAATGCTGGCCACGCTTACTTCAGGCTAATTGCCTCTGAAGGCCTTAAAAGGTGACCTCATCACTGTCAAGGCTGAGGTACTATCACTGGCTTAAGTGAGAGTTCAGGGCTTGAAAAGGAGACAGGTGACCAGAACCACTTTGAATCCCTGAGAATGCAAAGAATTTGCAGAGAGTGAGAAGAAAAGAGGCTATTTTAATGCCAGTGTATATTTGGGCACTTATGCAGCTATAGCTCTACTTTGTGGCAGAGAAACCATACAACAGTGTTTGAAATTGTTCTTTACCCATTAGTTGAGTGCATTGACCAATATTGGAAAAAGTCCCTTGAACTACTGGGACATAACATCATTTTTTTTTCTTGTTTGAGTCAGGTCTAACACAGGATAGATGGTCCTCTGCCACCCTGTAACTCTATCATCTATGACACTTGGCCACCAAGTGCACCATGGCAGCCAGTGGGGAATGTAAGGGACAGATGGCTGCTTATTATGCTGGATATAAAATTACAGTGATCACCCTCCATTGGCGAGAACTGACCACATGGCTCTGACTTCAGTGCAAGGGTCTGGGAAACCAGAGGGAACATGTAAAATACTTGGTAATTATTGTCTCTGCACCACCATCTCATCCCTTTGTTACATGAAGACATATTCTCAAGGGAATAAGGGTTGTCATCATCAACCCTTATTCCATCATCATCATCATCATCATCATTATCATCATATTACCCTCATGAGCTCAGTTTCTAAAAACACAAGAATGGAGTGGAGCAACATTTGAAAAGCCCTTAACGTAGGGACTGGCACAAAATAGTATTCTACATGAATACTCAGTAATGCAATCTTGATAGGGAAGTGGGTTGGGACATTCCCACGACACACCATTAAACACATCATGTGAAATGGGGAAGAATGTGCAACACGGTTATTTATTTTGAGTTGAGTCATCTATTCCAAAGCAAGCTGATGGAGGCTCCAATCTCCATCAACTATTTGTTTTGCAATTCACCTCCTTATTATTTAATTGACTGAGATCTATGGTTCTCAACCTCAAGGTGATTCCAATGTGAAGCCATGGTTGAGTACAAACACAACCCTTGCTTCCAGCCTTTCCACTCCTACCCTGTTCCTCTGTATACCATCTGGAAACTGTATAAGTACCAGTTGATTACCTTCAATTTTCTGCTAGTCCTCCATCACCGCCTTCATGATCACCACCAACATCATCATTATTAATACTAATGTTTTTCACAAAACAATATTTCTAAAACTAACAGATTACTAAGGCCACTATAATATTAGGTTCCCATGTATAAATTGATAAAGAGGCTCACAAGCAAGGATATTCATTCCCATTTTACAACGTGGGGAATAAGACTCAGAAAGGTAGGTAGGGGAAGAGTATGGGTTGGGCTTGAGGATTTCTCACTCACTGTTCAGTGTTTTCAGTTTTACCATATTCTCCTAAGTATGGAGTCTCTGGCTTTGAAAGAAAAAAAATAGCAGTGGCTTTTAAAGGTGATTAGCATTGGATGACCAAGTAAGGCATTTCCTTGTGGCAAATCACTTGTAGACTCATAAGAATTGGATATGTGTGTGTTTTTTCCAATTGCCTTAATAGTCAGATTTAAAATGATAACCAGAAGCATTAAATGAACAAAGTAATTGGAATGACCATTTGTGCACCTGTTATTTTGGCCATTAAGAGTGGCCTATGTAAAATGAGTTTGCTTAACTGCAAATAGCTTCATCCCTAGCTCCCTGAGTCTTGCTGGTTTCAAGAGCTGAGCAAAGCAGTTTTCTTAGCTACGTTGAATACATATGCTTTCCAAAGTGTCTTGAATGCTCAGAAAACTTCAAGCATCTATTCAGATATGTTTCCAACAGGATTTGCTTCCTTTTACCAAGGATATTCAGTCTAGAAAGAGTCTAAATTAATGACAGCTCTCCAGAGATCAGTAAAAATCAGAAATGTCGCTGTCTACTGTAACTATCAGTAGCCTACTAAAGCCTGAGATTTAAATTAGTTTGGGGAGAATTAATGATCAAGAGGCAATATATTGGAAAACCTGGAGGGTAGGGGATCAAAGAGGTTGGTCATCTGTGTTTTAGTCAATTTTTATCACTGTGACCAAAGACTTGACAATAACAACTTTTTTTTTGAAATGTTTCTCTAAAACTTTATTTCAAAGTTATTCACCTTACCATCAATAAGGTTTATGGTTAATGATCTGTGCCAGTATTACCAGGCTTGCCCATTGCCGGCAATGGACTTTGAGAAAACCCATTTCTTGGCAATCAAACATTAAATTACTCTTTTCGACATACTGAACTCCCAATACTTGGAAAAGTATTACATGCACCATTTTACCACCATTCTTTCAAATCTGAGCTTACATCATTAATCTACATCAGTGGATGTTAAAATGAAGTCATTTTAAGAAATTATGACTGTACAAATCAAAATACCACTAGTTAATATTAGACAAGAGTATCTTATAAACACTACATTACATATTAGCTTGCAATCTGAAACATTACATTTTGTATTTGTTTATTTTCGATAACTGAAACTTCACAGAATTTAATGGTAAATAAAGTTTTAAAAATTTAGTTCTGTACATTAGTTCCAACTATCTCTATTTTACAATCTATAAGGCTCATATCATAGTTCAGCACCAAAAACATCTATAAAACTTTCTAACCAATCTCTTTCATTCCATGGGATAGTTTTTCGTTGTTTTTTAAAGGGGAATGTCCAAGGAAAAGCTTTATAAACCCTACTTCCAGACCTTGAAGTGGAATACTCTTTTTGGTTAGTCAGACTATGTGAAAACTTAGGTTGTACCATCTTGTTTTCATTGAACAGATACAAAAACAAAAGACCCACACAAACACACATACACACAAAACAAAAAGAACTCATACCACAAATCTGTCAGTCTAGAAATTGAATTTGTAACACTGAAGCATAAGTAGCCTAATAATGCCCTGCTCCATTCTTCCTTTCCAGTTTAAAATTTTGAAAAGGCATCAAAGAAATGTTTTATGTATCCTTTAAAATAAGGTGCAAAGAAGGATTGCAACAAAAAGCTTCCTCATACATACCTCCAATAACATCTCGATGTTGCTGAGCACAGTCCACCGTGAACTGATCAGGAGCACTCAGCTCCTGCAGCTATCGTGACAGCTCCCAAATGGACCATGCTTTTTATGCCAGAAGCCTGCTCAATGCTAGTGTCTCTCTGATCATCACAATAACTTTGTCATTGTTGGTCTGGATAATATTCCAGAACCAGTGTTACTGTTCTAACACTTTTTTGCCTCTCTAGGATTTATAAATCTGAGAAAAAGAATGTTTGTCTTGCCATTTTCAAAGAGTATTTGTGCATATCACATTTTAAGACCACATTATTCCCCAAGCTAGAAAAAATTTTCAAAAACCACAGGTACTTTCAATAATCTTGTTGTTCAAAGTATAAAATTCTTACACATTAAAAAAATTAAATTGGAGACTAGTACCTCTGCTTTCTTCTGACAGAAGCACAGGATTCATACTACATTTAAAAACTAAATTTCATGCATATAAATGGCCAGAGAGGTATAAAGTTTACAGAGCCCTTAACATCATTCGAGTACATTTAGCATTGGCTAGACCACAACAGGAAGCGTGTTAGCAAATTGGGCAGATAGACTTTTCCAAGAGCACAACAGTTTTTTAGGCTCTGTGTCAGTCACATAAAAATTTAAGCAATGTGTAAATTCTTTAAAATTGTCCCCAGACGTCCCCTTTTCCAACCATTCCCCTATCCCCACCCCAACCCAAACACACTGTGAAGTCTCGCAGTTCACAGAGTATCTTCATGTTCCCCATTACTAATGACAGCTACTTCGGGTTCTGCTGCTGATGCAGGGAGCCTTGGCACTTTCTTAGCAGGGCTTGGAATATGCTCAGTTGCTGTATTTGAATGCACAAGTCCTACTCCTTCACCCAAAGTGTCATCATTTGGAGAGGGGCGACGAGCGTACGTTCTTCTATGCTTTTCATCCACTCTAACTAGGTACCATGTTCCTTCAAAGAGTGAATCTATTGAACACTGGGGTATATAATTGGCCAAGTGATGNAGAGAGAGAGAGAGAGAGAGAGAGAGAGAGAGAGGCGCACGCAAGTGCTCTGCCCACTAGAAATAAAATATAAACGCCAAAGGCACACTTGCAGTGACTCACTTCCTCCAGCTATATCTTATTGCCTACAGTTACTACTCAGTTAATTCATAGCAGCAGATTAATGCACTCATTAGCTTAAAGGTCTTATGACACAAACAGTTCACCTCGGAATGTTCTTGTATTTCCTCACACATGAGCATATAACTTATATCTAAACAATATAACTTATATGGAAACAATAAAATTTTATCCCTGCCCCCCAAAACTTATGTCCATCTCACTAGGTAAACTACTTTTAGTCCATTTCCAAGTGTCTTTCTAGTCTTAATAGTTCTAACATTGCCCCAAAGTTCAAGTTCAAAATCTCATCTGAGATTTCAGAAAAACTCATAGCTATTTTCATTGTAAAGATCAAAGCCAAGTTACGTATATCTAATATGGCACAGAGTAAACATTTCCATTCACAAGGGAAATACAGGGGCATGGGAAAAGGGTATGAAACCAAAGAAACACCCCAATTCAACTGGCAGACACATCCTAGAGGCCATATGGCATTATGCTGTTCTCTCTGATGGCTTTTGTAACTCTGCCCCTATGGTCTTGATCTTGCTGTTTGTAACTCACATTGTCTCTTGGCTTGTCTGTGCCAATTCTTCCATCTTTCCTCAGCAGACATTTCATGGTACTGGCATCTCTTAATCTTGGAGGTTTTCACTGAGCTTCAGCTTCTTTCTCACATCTTCATGCATCACCCTTTCAGGGGCAGCCCCTAGGAAGTCCTCCTCTGCTACACTTTGCCTGGTGTCCCATGTCTTCCTTTGAAATCTCAGTGAAAGTTTTCATGACACAATAGCTCCAGCATCTTGAATCCCACAGAACCAGCACCATGTGGTTCCCACAAAGGTCTGCCACCATCTGAAGCAGTAGCCAAGCCTCATGGGACCATGGCTGTAGCAGCCTCTGGGTATCTAGGTACCTGACTGAGCACAGTGAAACCACTTTCTAGGCACCTTTTAGGCAAGCAGATGCTCCCAAAGGTCTCTTTCCAAAGGAATTATTACTTTTATAAGATTGATCCTGAGATGGGTGATGTCTTGCCAACTCCTGAGATGCCATAAACCATCTTTCCTATTATTTCTGGCTGAAGTACTTAGTGTTTCTTTAGTGATTATACTATTTTTAACAACTAACACTTCCTTAGCACTGTTTCACACATGAGCTTTTGGGGACATTCCATGTCTAACCATAACACATTGGTATAGTTACAGTTAGATAGGGTGAATAAATACTGGTGTTTATTGCATGATAGGGTGACTACAGTGAACAATAACATAGTGTGTACTTCAATATATCAAGAGGAAAGGATTTTGATTGTTCTCAGCCCAAAGAAATAATAAATGTTTGAGGTGATGGATATGCTGATTACCTTGAATGATCAATACAGAATATATATATATATATATATATATATATATCTCAAAACATCACAGGGTACCTCATAAACATGAAAAATTATTAAATGTCAATTAATGTTTTATTAGCATAATGTTTAATTAGAATAATCTAAATATACTAAATCTTAAGGAAGATAAAAATAACTATGTATTTACTCCACCTATAAAAAGAGATGCAAAACTCCCTAACCCCTGAATGTGAACTGTAATGAATTTCTTCCAAAGAATAGAATGGAACAGGAAAAAATTGGTAACTTCATTTTCAACAAACCTGAGCAACACTGTATCATTCAGGTAAAAAAGGATAATAATGTTAGCCATCAACTCATGTTAATAAGAAATATTTTTGATATTATACATGTTGAAACGGCACTTGATCTCTGATCTTTCTCCCCAAACCCATAATTCCATTGTTATCCATGAGAAAAATATCAAGTAAATTCCAATAGAAGGGAATTCTATAAAATGTCTTATTTGTAATCCTCAATTGTCCAGGTCATCAAACATTAAGAAAATATAACAACACATGGCACCTAAATGTAACATGGGTCCTGGTTGGTGCCCTAGAAGAGAAAAACAAAGGAAATACAAATAAAGTACGCATTTCAGTTAATAAAATATAGTAACATTGTTCATTTATTATAACAATTATACCATACTTATGCAAAATATTAGTAGAAAGGAAAATGCAAAACCATATGTGTGGAGGGGTGTTCTATAGGAACTCTTTATCATTCACTCCATTTTCCTGTAAATCTAAAATTGTAATAAAAAAAACCACATATTTTTAAAATTAACAATAGTAAAGCCTCCCATGTGATCTCAGGCACTCTTGAGTTTTTTTTCCTGTTATATCTCAATGTTTACAACTGTATGAAGTAGGTGCTATTATAATTACCATATTAAAGATGAGAAAACAGAAGCACAGAGAGAAAAAATTTGTCCAAGGCCATGCTGCCAGGAAGTGCTGGTGCAAGTATCAGGACTCTGGGACCCTGTCTGCGGTGTCCCACTATTAACCGTGAGGCTGTATGCCCCTCTAAAACCTATTTTTTTTTTTGTTTGTTCCATTCTGGGCTCAACTTCATGGGCTTTTTTGAAGTCAGCCTTTGTCTAAACTGGGGCATTTATCACCACTCTGCCTCCACATGAACTTCTCCAGCTTTGGATCCACAGCTTCCCCAACAACAACCAAGAAGGTGTGAATTGTGTCGACTCTATATCCAGTTACTGGGTCAGGCCCTGATTGGTCTAACACCCAATCTAGAACTGGCTCTGAACTCAGCAATTGGCTGCAGGAGATCATGTGATATAATCTCCACCAATGAGAAGCTATCGGACTCTGGGGTTTCTGAGGAAAGCTCTTCTCTGCACTTGGTGAAGTCACAACTTGAACCTTTTTTTCTATCTGGAAGAAAGGTCTTTCCAGAAAAAGGCACACTGTAAAGAGGGAAGAGGAAGGTGATTCAGAGAACTGGATTAGCCTGTTTACAGATTATAGATAGCAATATTCCTCCTCCTTCTACCCCCTTCCCTTCTTCTTCCTTTTTCTTCTCATCTTCCCTCTCTTTCTGCTTCTCCTTCTCCTCAATTTAGTAAAGTCGAGTTGAGCTTTTGAACATAAACACAGGAATTCTAACTCCTGCAGCATAACTCTGTGAACCCTGGCTTCGGGGAAATCTGAATTTTTCCAGGGCACTCAACAACGACTCTGTAGGTGAGTTAAAATTTCCACATCTTGTCTTGTCAGTCTTCCCCTGTCTCAGCCATGTCCCTCATGCCCCAGTGCTCCAAAGACCATAGCTGGCTTTAACTAAAAAGACTGGCATTTTTTTTTTTTTTGATTCACAGGTTTTGTCTTTTTGCTTTTTTTCTTTCCTTGTTTCTAAATGTTAACACCTCCTTTATTCATGGGCCTCCTTTTCTCTTTATCTTTCCCCTCTCTGCCTTCAATTAATGAATTATACTTTCTTTTTATTTAAAAAAAGAAAGTATAATTCATTCCATACAAATCTTTTCCTCCCTGCCTCCCTGCCTTCCTGCCTCCTTCTCTTTCCTTCCTTCCTACCTCCCTTCCTTTCTTCACAGAATAACATGATTGTATTAGAAATTATTGTTTACTCCCACCACTTAGACAGGCAGTTATGTGATAAAAGAGAAGTTTCATCATGCCAGAATCGGCACAAATTTTCTTTCTGTTGATATACCTCCAATCCCACTGAATATTTCCAACATCCATCTAGAAACAAGAAATCAAAAAAATTAGGAATCTTTTTTATACTCCCCCTTCTTCTACACATTCACATCTCATTTTTTACCATATCCCCCTAATTATATTTTTTAAGTATCTCTTAAATACATCAATTTTGTCTCTTCATCCACACATCTATCCACTAGTATATCTTATTGTGAAGCCTTATCGCAATAACTATTTGACTTCTTTCCAGACTCGAGCACTAAAAATTATGAAATCCCAGATGCTTGAGGCTGGTAGAAAAGTCTTGGATGGTCTTGTCCAACCCCATGTTAAAGTATTAGGTGCAGTTTCTACACACCCTAGTGTCACCTGTCCTGCTTTCCAGCCCTTTACCTATGGGTCCTTCACACAGTTCCAGTCCCATGTACTTCTACACTCCTGAGCTTCTGCTTACTTGCATCTTTCCAGTTACTAGTAGGTTTAGACTTTGGAGCTTTTTATCCTGCCCCCTTTCACCGCACCACCTCCCCCGAAAATTTATCCCATCCCTTCATCTGACAATACCACATACTTCTTCATAATTCATCCCAACTGTCATTTCTTATATTACTTCCTGACTTTAATTTTACTTCCTGTATAGAATTGATTTTTTTCAACATTCTTTTACTGTGGGCTCTACAAACTTATCACAGTACCAAGAACTTCTTATCAGACCTGATGCTTTATGCATCTGTCTCCTTACCTAGATTGAGGTTTTCAAAGGCTGGAGATGTGTCTTGTTTTCATTTATTCCTTCACATTAACCGTAATATAAGTGATCTTTTGTCAGGAATCTGGGCATTTGTTGAATCAATGGCTAAATTAATGAGCGAACAAGTAGGACTGTATTCTTAGTAAGCTAGACAGGATCTCAGTAATGTCCCCTGACTCTTTCACCTGGCCTTGAGTTACTTAAGAAAGTCATGAGGTATCCTTGGTTCACGTTTTATTTCTATCCTTGTATCAGAACATAGAATCCTCAAATAAGATCTCAAGGCAGGGTCCACTTATAAGTGGTCTTCAGAGTGTTTCACCTCATCAGTATCATCTGAAGACTTGTCAAATGTTCAGAATCCCCTTCACCCTGAGGGATCAGAATCTATGAATGGGAGGCCCTGAACTCTGCCTTAAACCCTCCAGAGGATTCTGATGCAGTCTGGTGCGAGCTGAACTTAATGCAGAAAAAAAATTGTCTGTCTCATTGAAACTTTCTAATTACACATGTGGACTTCTACTACAGTTTTGCAGCGATTATTCTATATCATCATTTTATGGACCGTATCTCTAATTCTTCTCTTTACTCCACTATTTTCACCAGGACAGATGATTTATCAACCTGAGAACATAGAGGTTATTCAAATGACTTTCCTCCGTTTCCTGCCTGGTCATTTAAACTGTTCTCAGTTTCAGCATTCAAATAAAGTTTGTCTCAACTTTTCTGACCAGACTTTCATGGCAGACAACGTCTCCATCTTCATCTCTATAGTTTATTCAATTATAAACCATTTTCCAGACATACCCAAAGGCAGGGAGTCTTCTGGTGTGAAAACTGTGACCATAGTCTCATAGAAAAGCGTACTCTGCCCTAGCTCCATTTCCATTTATACACATATGATAAAGGTTTCTTAGCTTATAGTTAGGGCTCAAAATGAGTTTGTTAATCATGTAGTAGGGGAGACAATAATTAGAACTCCTGATTTCAAGGACAATAAATCAATTTTACCTAAATTAAGCTAATAAGTGAACCTTATTTTGGAAAAAATATCTATCTTAGCTTATATATTTGAAGAAAATGCTAGACCTTCAAACATTGGAAAGGACAGCTTTGGAAACAGGACAATGCCCAAGAGGCATTATGTTAGTCAATCACCTCCACCTACTTTTGGCATTGAACCCGATGTAAAACCATAAGAATGGAATCTAAACTGGCTGAATTGGGGTCAGATATAACATCTAAGTCGCAGGGCATTGTCTTAACTTGGACTTTTTCTATAGCAGACCCAGGGACAAAAACTTTGGTGCTTAGAGTTTATTTGGGAGGTAATGTCAGGAACCAACTATAAGTGAGAAAGGCGATGGAGAAAAGAACTTCTGTCAAACTATATGGGAAATCTGAATCATGTTGTTATGTTTTTGAAGGGTAGCAAGCTGTAAGATCTGCTCACTGACTATCAGATGCTGTTTGAGATCTCCACCAGCTCTTTGTTATCTCATGGTTCTGAATTTATCTGGTTTGCAAACAATTGAGCTCTATGGTGGAAATATGGGTCAGGGATCAATAGTATCTACTATAGGTAGTCAGTTCACCCCTTGAGAAACATGTGAAGGCTATATGAGATAACCAGGAATCATTTCCTAGAAGAAAATCAAGTTACTGTAAACAAAAGACAGGGGAAGAGATCACAGATATAACAAATTATCAGTTATCCATAATCTCAGGCAGTAAGGAAATTGATGCATAAGAGAAGTTTAGAAGAATGTGCTTGTGTCCCAGTTCCCAGGATGAAAGATGAAGAATCATTGAAAGCTTCATAGAGAAGTTTTGTCACCAATGCACCATATGACCCAGCATAGCAAAGTCTGCTTTCCTATTCTCTCTTCTTCAAGGACATACACTATATATATATGAGCTATATTGAATTCACAGGATCTCAGCATAATTTAATGATAATTTATGTGAACTTAACAAATCATTAGTGCTGTGTGCTCACTTAGAACTCACTATTGCTATTTTCAGGTGAATAATTGCTAATTTAATTCTTGCTGGGAGAATAACATTACACTAAAATTCCTGTGTGTGAAGAAAAAAGTGCTAATGACTAGATAGACTCAAGTTTCCATGGCAACATATTGCTCTCAAGGATCAAGTGGAATAATAAAGTAGTGGTTCATTTAGTAGCACTGTTTTTTTTTTTTTAAGATACAGCATATGTAATATATAACGTGTTGCTTATCTAGTTTATGATTTAAGGTCTCTACTATACCCTGTAGATCAGTAAAAGAAGTGTATTTTTAAGCCATTTCACCTTGTAAAGAATAATTTCAAAACTATAGCTATATTATTATATTTCTATTCAAATCCCTTTGCCTCCATGTAGCTGAGTGTTTGCTACTATATGTATCTAGTTATCCATCTATCTGTCTGTCAATGAGATGTGCCCTCTATCAAACCAGAAAAAAAAATACTGAGAAGAGAGGGACAACTTTCTGTGGGTGTATATGAATGTCTGAAATTGAAATACTCAATGGGCTCAACATTCAAAAACCTCCAGGCTCTAAGATTTTATTATTCCATTCCCCTGCATCCAATTAGAGTCATCCAAGTCTCTTTAAAACTGCTTTTTCTTTTCATTCTGCGAGCCATCTTCCTGGAAGATTCTTCTATAACTCCTTTGCTTGTTGAGAGTCTACCCATTCTTCAAGGGCCACTTTAAATGTTCCATTCTCTGTCCTTCCCAATAGACCTTCCTCAAAAAATGGATCAGAAATAACTGCCCGTCTTTCTGACCCATATAAGTCTTAATTTATACTTCTATGATGACTCTCTCAGGTTGATTTGTTGGCTGCAGTGTTAATCAGTATTAGAGATTTAATCTGAGCCTTCTCTCCCACCTAAACTGAATAGCAATGAAATCAGACAGACCTGTCTGTGCCTCTTGTTTTCTCCTCCAGTAGTTGTTGCCTACATGTCCTTGAGACAGAGATAAAGCCTAGCTAAGCCCCAATTTTGTCATGGGTTTATAATCAATCATTGGTATTTGATAGATTTGTAAAGAGGAAGAGGATGATCTAACTAGACTTGTTTAGATGTGCTTGAGGGTTGACTGGAAATTCAGATTATAAATATATTGAATACAGGGTAGAGGGTGTGGCTGAAAAGAAGCTGTAAATAATACATTAATCCTCCCAAAGAATAATGTGTCTCCTTAAATTAACTGAGCATTTGTTAATCAATTTCCATGGGCTAGCTTCTGGAGAAAAAGGTCAACACAATGGATGCATAAAACCCTTCAAAACTGAGTTTTGTTTCTTAGCCTGGAATATGCCATGACCTAAATCCTGCTGGCACCTGTAGAAATTCCTTCCCTCATTTCCTGGGTTTTATAGTTCTCTCACACCTCCATAGTGCTGCACTAACAGTTTGTTTCCTTTGTTCAAGCTTTTTCTCAAAGATTGTGATTCACCTCCTCTGGCAAAATTTCTTTGATGTATCCTCTTCTATTATTTAGCAAAAAATAAAATGTAAACAAACATACATCATTTTGCCCTCTATATCTCCCTGTGCACATCTGTCAGTACTCTTATTTTCTGGATCATAAATGCTGTAACTTGATTTTCCATGCAAAGAGATTAGCATTGCTTCTGTATCTCTGTAGCCTCAGCACTTAATATAGCACCTGGTATTTAATATGAACTTAATAAAAAGCAAGTATGTAAATGAATGTAGTAGTTACTATTGTTTTTGACAATATGCCACATTAGATTTTTTTCAGTAAATATTCAATCCCATTCTCCTCATCTTCATGGGAGGAATATATTTCCTTGGTTTGCAACTTCATGGAATGATCCCTGAATATAACACAGCTGAGGAGTTCCTCCCCAGGGCTTCCTCTACCCTATGGCCTGGTCTTACCTGTCTGTACCTTCTTCTCAGGGGTAGCTCTAATCCAAATGGCTGGTCAGTTCAGTGGTACAAATTTCTGACTCTGTGTCTCAATCTGGGACATTCAATGATTCAGAGTCTTGTATGGTGAGCTGAGGATTCTTTGGAAACTTAACCACAGTTCATTTTCTTATTCCCAGTTCTGCCTCTTACTTCTCTCACAGGTTTTGTTTGTGAGAATATTCCCAAAAAACTACTCCCATGCAAATCTATGTATCTGACATTTTTCCCACAGAAAGAAGATAACTACAGTTATAGATGATATTAGTGTGCAGCAAATATTCACCCTACCCCCTTGCTTTCTTGGAAGGAGTATTTACTCTTACTGTCTTGATATCGACTTGCTTTGACCAATGGGATGTTTTAGAGCATAACATAAATGTGTAATGGCTATAACATAAACAAATAATCAACAATCATCTGTTTATGTCTTTACCTTGGCTTCTTAATCCATAGGGAATGAGGCACATATGTTTCAGATTTTGACCCAACATGGGCTTTGAGTCAAGCTTAGCTAAGTCTAACTTAGATCAGCCAAACCCAAGGAGCAAAAAATAAATTATTATATCCCATAAAGTGTTGTGATGATTAAAAAACATTATTTCACTTGCAGCTGGCTATTACATTCAGTGTTTCCAATTTCCCACCACATTCTATACATACTTAAGTAGTTATTCCTGGCCCTATCATGTTGGGTAGAACCATGTAACTAAGTCTAGCAAAGGCATTGTGGGCAGAAGTTTGTGTAAGTCTGGAATATGTATTTTTCTGTTGCCCTAAAATCCTCTATAATGCCCTATTATTCTTGGTATAGTGATTGGCTTTACCACCTTAGTTGCCCCAGTAACCACAATTGAAGAATCCCCTTCTGAAGCACAGTGGACTTGAACCATGGAGAATAAACTTTTGGATTTTAATTTCCTTAGACTTAGGGTGTCTGTAATGGTAGAATAGTCCAGTCTATTTTGACCAAATCAATAAATGGCTGAATGATCAAATGAGTCCATGATTCTGTGAATCAGTGGAGGGCATGGACCCTCACCTCACTGACAGGTGTGAGAAGAACCAGTTCATCATGATTCAGTTCATATTCCAAGTCTTCAAGAAAGTTTTGATCTCCTGATGACGATGACGATGATGATGAGGATGGTGATGACAATGACACGATGGCATGCAGTAATTACGATTTTCCAGAAATAGTTCTGAATGATTTACATATATTGACTCATTTGTTTTTCACAGTGTTTTACTCAGCTTTTTCACTGCTGTGACTAAAAGATCTGACCAGAACAACTATAGAGGAGGAAAAGTTTATTTGAGGGCTCACGGTTTCAGAGGTCTTAGTGCATAGAAGGCTGTTTCCATTTCTCAGGGCTCAAGATGGCGCTGAACGTCATGGCGGAGTGTGTGACAGAGGGAAGCAGCTCACATCACAGTGAGCAGGAAGCAGAGAGACAGACTGCACTCTCCAGCTACAAATGTATACCCAAAGCCACACCCCAATTCTCACCCCTCCAGCCACGCCCCACCAATTCAGTTACCACTCAGTTCATCCCTATCAGGGGATTAAGTCACTGATTGGGTTTAGACTCTTACAAGCTAATCATTTCTCCTCTGGAACTTCTTGCACTGTCTCACACATGAGGTTTTGGGGGACACCTCACATCCAAACCATAACACACAGCAAACTCATATTTTTGTCTCTCTTTTGTGGAACATGAAACACAAAGGGATTGTCCTGGTTTGTTTCACACTCCTATAGCAAAATATCTGAAAAAATAAATTTATTTCTCAGTTCTGGAGGCTTGAAAGTCCAAGATCAAGGTACCAACAATGTCAGTTATCTGGCAAGGGCTGCTCCCTGTTTCCAAGATGGTGACTTGTTGCTGTGTCCTCTGGATGGAAGGAATCTGTCCTGCCATGGGGGAGGATGGAGGGCTGCATAAAGAAGCCTCTTCTTTAAAGGCCTTTATCTGATTCATAAGGGAAGGAGACCTCATGGCCCAGCCACCTCTTGAAGTCATCACTGTTCAACATCATCACATCGGCCATTAAGTCTCAACGCCTAAATTTTGAAGGGAACACAGTTCAACTATAGCAAGGTCAAGTAACAAACATCTTCAGTCACACTGTTAGTGATTGACAGGACCACGATTTGAGCCCACACCACCTGATGATCAAGTCTGTATGGTTTATAAATTTATTTTGCATTTATTATTTCCATCAATTCTTACAGAGAACTTCAGGGTAAATTTTATACCCATACACAGAAGTATCAAACTGAAGTTTAGAGAGACTAAATTACTTGTCTCATTTCACATAATTAGTGTTTAACTTTTATATCAGTTGTTGACAAACTATCCCGAGGTTTAGTGGCTTAGTTCAACAGCAGTCATTTACTTTGCTCATGAATCTATCTGCAGATTAAACTCACTAGGATACTGAGAACTTGACAGGTCTGAGATTATTTCCTACTTGCAGGGTAACGAATTATCCTGCCAGAGCTTCACGGATACTGACAGGAGACACAGGCCTCCTTGTGTGGAAACGAAGGGTTTTATTTCACGGGTACAGAAAGCAGCATTGGTGGAGCTCTCTTGTTTCCCAGTTGCCTTGTCCTGAGCTGCTTTTCTGTGCCACACCTTTCCACCACTATGTTCTGCTTCATTTGGGCCCAGAGCTGTGGAGTCTGCTGACCACAGAATGAACCTCTGAAACTGTGAGCCAGAATAAACTTTTTCTCCTCTAAGTGATTCTTATCAGGTCTTTTGGTCACAGCAACACAAATTTGAGTAAATCATACTGAGTGGCCCAGGACAGTGCTTTACACAATGTGGGTTTGCAATACAACCAAGGAACTCTGAGCTTAAGAAACTTGGATCTTTTACAAGGAGTGCAAACAAACTTATTTGTTCTGGGGGGAGACTCTCTCTATCATCCTAAGCTGTTTACTGTACCAGCATCTTATAAAATTTAGTCTGGTACAAAATGAATAGTGCTTCACTCTCAAGATGAGAAGAAATGTAAGAGACTATGAAGAACTGTCACCTCATAAGGGAACATGCAACCTATTCTGCATGGAATTGTCTTGGGCTCCTTAACTGAGGGCTGCAGGATCCTTTTTTGAGTGTTCTCAATCACATGGCAGGCAAGTTGGCTCACTGCTGGCTGGAAACTCAGTTGGAGCAGTGGAACTGAAGCCTGCCTTCCTCCCAACTGTGGTCTCTGCATGTGCTGTGTGGGCTCCCTCATGCATGGTGTCTGGGCATGTCCTAGCCTTGGAAGTCCCAGAGCATCATTTCTCCCAAGTCCATCCAAACTCAGTGTCTCGACAGGAGGACCATCAAAATCAATGTGTAAAAGGAACTTACAGGATGAGAAATATTGTCACTTTTTTTGAAAATGCAATCTTCCCTAACATCAATTTATGTAATAGCTACACATTGAGCATCTATCATGTGTCAGACACTGTGCTAGGAGGTAACCAGAGAAGAATGACAATGATGTTGGCATAATGAATTTTCCATCGAGCGGAGGAAAGAAAGGCAAAAAGAAATAATCATTAAAGTGTGTATAGGAGGACAGTTAGAGATAGAGTGCTTCAGGAACACAGTGCAAGGACAGGGACCAGTCTAAGAATAAAATATCAATGTTCAGAATTCAAAGCCAAGGCCAGGGTCCTCAGTACCTTATATTCCTTTGAGTTTTCATGACATCTCACATTGCACTTACCTGGAACATGTCTATATTACCCAGTGGATTGTCAGTGCCTCAAAAATACTATTTCTTGATATGTTTTATATTGGAGAGACCACATCCATAAGCACTTTATTTATGATGATTGTTTTTTCAATTGTTTTCAACAAACCTAAAGAGGCTGGGCAACACTACACCATTTTAAAAAAGGAGAAGGGGGAGTTTAGAGGGAGATGTATTGAGTTAACTTGCTATCAGGGTTCACCTTAAGCAAGAGGGAAGGTTTAGTTCATTATCGGCTTATTCCAACTGAGGAAATTAGGGCAAAACTTTCATCCAAAGTGATTCCACCACCATGTAATGGAGAGAAGCCACCTGGGTAGTTTCCTTAGGTTACAGGCATGGCACATATTAATAGGTTCATCTCTGCAGAGCTTCCTATGGAGTGAGCTTTTCTGCTTAGGCACTAAGCGACAGTCCTCAAGTACTCTGGCAAAGTATCTCTCTGAATTGATTTGCTACCTATGATACCTTTGGAGCTACCTCTTATTCAACTATATTTTTAAACTCTATATTACATGAAACTAGACTCTTATTCATCCTGTGATTATTGCAATTCTTTTATTGACCAAGTGCTTCCTAAAGAAGAGCCATTAGTTTTATTAATTTTGTACCTCTGGAGCCCTACATGGACATTGGCAGTGGTAGAGGGGATGGAAATAATGTGTCAAACTGTGCAGTGGATATTTCTTTACCACGGTATCTATGCTGAGGGGAAAAGGCTACCAGGGGTGAGGGCCTCTCTGCTACAGCATGAGAGTTGGTTTTGGGTTCAAATCCTGGGGTCTCTCACTCTAAAATCAATGTATTTTCTATGATGAAACTTTGTTTCAATATGCTCTTGAGTTTGTCCAAATCAAAAATTGGTCTCTTAATGTCTTCCTTTTTAATCAATTAGACCCACTTGTCTACTTCCTAACTATCTGATCCACAAAGTAACTTAAATAATCAAAGAGAATATGAGCTCTCTATGATGTGGAATAACACCATTACATATGAAGTTTAAAAAATAGACATGTATACAGATAACGTTAAACATGGTTACAATTTTATAAGACACTGTGAGTATCTAAATTCCTGAAGGTTACACACAAAACTTTAAATTTTAAACGACATTTTTCTTTGAAAGTCAAGATCACAGGTATCTTACTTTTTTAAAAAAATTTTTCTCTTCTGAGTTGTCTATTATTTGGAACTACTCCTATGTTTTGTTTTTATAGACAGATAAAACAATAATGTATTTTCATGTTGGAAGAAAAAAAATCTTCTGTACATATTTTGTACCTTGTGATTTGGATTTCAGTGCATAGGAAAAGCCTAAGTATTAGGAAAAGCAAACAAAGCTGCTCAATGAAATAGGCAGAGGCTGAGTAAGTTCCCCACAACCCAGCTCTAATACTCAGGGTTCGTGTCTACTGGGTCCAGGTGTGACTGCTCAGTCCTTTGGCTTCCTCTTTAACAGCCAGCTTCATGTGTGTAGCTTTTTACAGTTTATAAGATCCTTTTCTCCAATCCCTCTTAATCCAAATGCTCTTTGTATAAAGAAGGAAGCCAGGCAGTGTTTGCCCCCTTCCCCTTCCCATTCTCCTTTCCCTTCCCCTCCCCTCCCCCTTCTTTCTACCTGTTTAGACCAAGGAAGTCAGAATCAGAGAGATGGTTACTTGCCGAGTCACACACTCAGCTGAGTGAGTGGAGTCAGTAAGGTTATGAATCCTCATAATTACTGTCTTAGCCATTTATCTTCCCTAGCACCCCCAATAGAATTAGCTACTCCCTCCTCTAATAAATACTGCACATACCTTTAACCCTAATAAAAAATTTGTTTACATGCATCTCCTTGAGGGAAGACAGCATTCCAATTTCATAATGCTTCTCTCAGTGTTTGACATGCAACAAATTCTCAATACACATTTATTGAATGAATACATGTCTTACGTCCTGAAGGCTCATAGGGCGAAAGCAATTATGGAAAATAATGGAGGGAACTCTTTCATTAAGAACATAGAGCCCTGGGATGTTGAAGACAGGGTGCAGGTTGGGCTCTGGACCCTCATATTATCTCTATATTACAGCAATTTCCACCTCTGTCCTGGTATTCTGGAGCTGGCTCTTATCAGCTCACTATCAATAGCTGATTATTAAAATCTTGAGGAATTCTGTGAGCCCCTTGACTCATATTTGTTACTCAAAATTGTTCAAGGTCGGAGTATTTATATCATGGGAATTAGCAAATGCTGCAAACAAGGGTTATTTTCTTTAGTTGCTGAACTGCAGCCTCAATATTGTTTGTTTGCTCATGTCACAGACCCCCAATGGGAAACTGACACATGGGAGTCCTGCAGAGGCAGGTGGGGGGAAGCGACTCCCCCGGATTCCTTGGTGACTTAAGTAGGGCAGGCAGAGGACTTAACCCTGTGTTTCAACTCCTATGACAATACTCTTTCTTCAGCCCAGCCGTACTAGGAAAATTCAACTCCTCATGAAGGCCAGCTCCTCCTTTTCTGCAGTCTTAACAGGGCAGCCTGCCTCCACCTTGACCTCTGTCAGGAGCTGCTGTAGCCACAAAAGAGCTGACTTCTCTGAGGGATATAAGCAAGAGGACCTAATGTCCTGCTGGCAGTGTTTCTTTGGTGCCCCACCCTGGGCTGAGCTTGTCCACATGCAGTGTGATTTAACTCTCCGGGCAATCCTGAAATGACAATATAGCTACTGTCTGCTGAGTTAGCACTCTGTGCACTCATCCTATGGTAGGCTCAAAGTGGGAGGCCAGATGCAGATGATCACAGCACCTCACAGTCCACCCCACATCTACATCAGTGACAACAGCAACAAGAAAAGCTCTGACAACTAATGGCTCCTCACTGCTGTGTTCTAGGCCCGTTACTTGCATTATCTCCTTCTATGTGCCTCTATGGGGAGGCTGGCATTTTTATCCCCATTTCAGAAATGAGGCACAAGAGGTACAGGAGGACTAACACTGTTTACCCACCCCCCAACTCTACCATGTTGATAAAACAGAAACTCTTTTTTGGTAAATAAAGGAACTGAGGCACAAAGGGATGCAGGAAGTGCTCAAGGGATGGAGATGAGATTGGACCCAGGACTATGTGGCTCCAGAACAGGAAGAGTCTTCATAGTATGGAGCACAGAGCCGACAATGGTGGTGACAGGAAAAACTGTCACCTTCTAGTTATGGGCTCCTCATAGGGACATAGAGAAAAAGAGCCAGATATCATCCACTTCCTTCTCCACACAGTGAGTCACACAAAGCAGAATCCTAAAACCAGCTATGTCAAGTCAGAGCCCCAGTCTCTCACCTCGGGTTCTCTCACGTCCTTGGAACTTCTTCCTCTGCTTTCCCGTGGACTTTTCAGAAGGACTCCTACCACAGGCCTGGGCTTACTGGTCAGTTTGATATCATTCTTGGACAAATTAGAGTCTCAAGTTAGGAACTATAGCTTTTAGTCATATACAATTTGATCTTAGGCCTTCTCCTTCTCTCCCTGGATTTCTACTTCCTTAAGGTAAATTGGTGTGCATCGGAAAAGAGGCCTAATGATCCCCAAAGAGCCTTTCAGAGCTAATATTATATTCTAAGTTTAGCCAGGGGAAATGGAATTTGCTGAGAAAGAGCCATACTCTATATCTTCAAATGAGAAGGAGCTTTATAACATGAGATTTTGGAGAATTAAGAAGTCAGCTAAGCATGGTTGAGTGAACCACAAATGGAACTATGCTGGCAGATCCTCAGGGACATGGCAATTAAACCAGAAGAAGATTAAAGTTATTCTAAAAGAGATGTCAGCAAAAACTAGTGCTGTGCCTGACCGCTTCTAAAAGACCTGCGCAAAGGTTTGGAGGTGAGAGAAACTGGGCCAGAACCTAGGAGTGGGAGTCCTACTCCAGAGCAACCAAGGCCCAACAAAACTTTGAAGAAGGGTGACAGCAATACATTGAAGGCTTCCTTATTAGAAAATGCTAAAATCAGGTGGAACCCACTGGTCACCAGGTTTTATCACTTGTGAAGAACGAGTGAGACTTAGGGAGAATCCCATGGTCTTTTCTGCACCCCTATCCGAGTCACAGAAGTTCAGGGTTCTCTCAGTATTCATCTTCCAGCTTATAATACTGCTTGGGCCTGCGGCATTACTTGTAAGGCAGGGGCAGTGGTACCTAAGAATGAATTTAATACAGAGAAAATTTAGAGCTGAGAAATTAAGTAAAAAGTAAGGCACTAACTGAGGCCTTGGCTCTAACTGTTCCTAAAGCCACACTTCCTCTTACAGAACAGTCTGTCCCCTCACTTTTCGTGCCTCAGGCCTTTTGGGTTAGATGCCTTTGATTGCAATTGCAAGCATTCTGATGCTGAATACAAACTTCTGACTTATTATATAAGTAGCCACGTGTATACTGAAAAAGCCTAAAAAAAAAAACATCCCATAATAATGAACTTTGCCTGCCTTGATCTCAATTTCTATACCTTATTACCCAATAAAAAGAACCAGCACAAACGGCTGATGCCAGGTTTGAGTCAGAGAAAGAGCAAAGTAAGCCTGGAATATCTTCTCCTAGAAAGTAAGAAAAACTCAAGGATTAGTACCGACCATGGGCAAAGAGCACGGGAGCAGAGGGAAGGGCTCCCACTAACTAACTTTTGAAGTTTAAGCACCAAAAATAAAAATGGCTCTAATGCAGTGTACTTTATATAAGTTTTTAAAAATCCATAAATCTATAATGAGACAAACAGGGGGGGGGGGNCAGAGAGGGAAGGAAGGGGGGGGGGGAGAGAGAGAGAGAGAGAGAGAGAGAGAGAGAGAGAGAGAGAGAGAGAATGAAACAAAAGGATAAAGTGAAACCTCTTGTACACAGAAGAGTGTCAGTTTGAATATACAGAGGGAGTTGCAGAATTAGAAAATCAACAGTTAATTTAATCTGATTTAGTTAATGACCATCAATGGAAGTATGACCTATTCTATTTACCCACACTTCCACTCGTGTGTGTGTGTGTGTGTGTGTGTGTGTGACACCAACAATCAATTCTCCAATTCTCCTGAGAGCAACTGGGTGTCCAAGGATTCAGTTCAATTCTGACCAACTGGAGTTGGCATCAGATCCACAGGTGACAGGCCCAGTCTGCTCTCCTTTCAGATGCCAACTGCAAGTCATGGGCCCTCCTCTCCTTTAACTGACCAGCTGGGAGGTCAAGGGTCCCCACAGCTGACTCCTGGAGATTGACGAATTCCTACAATAGCTCCTAGAACTCAGTAAGGTTACATTTATTGGTTTGTTATAAAGAATGCAACTCAGGAACATGTGTTTTGGTCCTCCTTGGGATTTCCTGGTTTCTTTAAGTGTTATCATTTCTCAGTTGCCTCCCAATGCTTCTTATATACATTGACTATGACTCGAGAGCCTCTAGACCTACTGACAGCTTCCTTAACTGATTCCCCAGTTAGTGACCATGTAACACAGAAAGACCTTGACTATGTAGGAACTGATCAGAGGAAGTCATTTCATTCCCAAAGCCACGTCTCCATGGCTCCTTCTTTAGGAGACTTGACTGCTGTGGCAACTGGGGACTCTGAGACTTCTCCTGCCTGGTTAAAGCTCAAGCAGATGTAGAGTTACTAAGGGAGTTCCTAGTTTGGGAGAAAGGTCTCAGGTAAAGACTGAAAGTGCTAAAATGTGTTACTTCAGTATCCACCAACCTTTTGCCAGAATGGTATCAGAGTCATCATTATAGAACAAACTTGAGGTTCTTCTTTTTAGCCCTGGTACTGTTTTTAGAGACCTCCATGTATCTCTGCTTGAACAAATTCTCCCCCTGTGCTCTCTCTGGAGCAGTGAAAGTCTAGTCAGACAGCAGCCTGTCAGAAAGAATCAGCCTCGTCTGGCAAATAGGCTGAAGATAAACTGTTCATCTTATTTGTATTTGCAGATAAGATCATGGCTCCCATTTAAGGGGTTGATTCTTAGGACAGATGGAATTTCTGACACTATATCTTTGGATGACATGATTGAAACTGGAATGGGAATTAAGAGATCATGTTTCTATCCTTGGTTAAGCACTGTATTCTCCCTTGACATTGTGGAAAGTTGCGATCAGGTGGGTCGACCTAATGACTTCCAGTTCATGCCTTCTATTTTACTACAAGTCCATTCAAATGTTTATTTTGTGCTTTTATTTAATTTTCTAGTCATGAAGCTTATTTTACATACCTCAAAATAAAAATTAATTTCCAGAGGAAATAATCTATTCATTCAACTTAACAGATGGGGAAACAGTGATAATGTTAGCCAGCTTTCTGTTACTGTGATAAAATATCTGAAATAACCAATGTAAAACGTTTTAGAGGTTTCAGTTTATGGTAAGTTGGCATGGTTCCTTTGATCCTGTGGTGGTACTGTGCATCATAATAGGGAACATTTAGGGGAAGACTGCTCATCTCACAAAAGCTAGGAAGTAAAGAAAGAGAGGAAGATACCAGAATCCCAATATCCCCTTCAAGGGCAGAGCCCCCCAAACCCAGTTTCCTCCCACTAGGCCCTATCTCCTAAAAGTTCTACCACCTCCCAGTAACACTGCAGGCTGGTGACCAGGTTGTCAACAAACAGGCCTCTAATGGAATATTCAAGATCAAAACTATAGTGACTAAGGGAAATACACACACACACACACATGCACACACACACGTCTACCTGCAAACTAATAAAACTAGAGAATGAATATGTCAAAGCTGGAAAAATTTCACTAAATTGCCATGTCATAGCATGCTCCACAGAGTAAAAGGAAAACTAATGTAGTTTTTCATTTACTTTGTGGCACAGCTATTGAAATCCTTACCCTAAGGCATGTGCGTATCATAACTGACCTAACTGTGTTTTGCTGCTCTGTGGTTTTATCCACTGCTCCACTTTAAATGGAGAAGAGGTAGATAGGGAATTTCTCAGACACCGTATCTCCAGAGCCCTGCACAGTTTCCAGTGCTCAACAAATATCTGTTGAATACGATAAAATTGAATGAAATAAATTCCTTCAACGGATCTTAGAGTTTGCCATTAGCAAGCAGAGAAACTTAGAATCAACGAAATCAGGTGTTTCACCTGGAGTAGGAAGAGAGAGTTAGAACTTGATATTTAATGTGTTGGATTGTAGTCTATATTAATTCCACCAATCTGTTCTGCTTTGTAGGACTATTGTTCTGTCCAGACAAATTCATGAACTTGAGGGACTTTGGACAGGACACAGAAAACTCTACCTTCAAACTCACCAAGAAGCCCATTTCAAACTAGCTGACACTGAAAACTCTATGTGGTATAATAATTTCATTCTTCAATGTGAAAGTTCTGATCATAATTAAAAAGGCTAATAACCTTGGGGAGCTCAATGTAAATTATCAGACATCTACCCTCTTATTTAAATAAAACATCTTATTCTGGGAGCACATGTTTCTTTTATCTTAAGAGTTTAAATACCAATCACTATGGAAAAACAGAGAGGGTAATGAAAATCAGGAATAAGGGTAGTTAAGAAATACAAAGCTGTCTGACACAGTTTTGATGATGGTGCTTCATCTTCCTGCCCAGCACCCTCCTAGAGGTGTCTCTGGTAGCCAGGTCATTACCTGCTGACACTTAGCACCTCACCAAGGGTGTGCATTATTCCATTCTTCAAATAAGAAAAGTTGTCAAGACCTAGAGGAAATAGACCTCTGTTGGGAACAAGGGGATTACTATTTTGGGATTTGAGGTTCTGCCCAGCAAATCTGAAATCACTCTTTTTAAACCATGAATATAAGATTATTGGAAGTACACATACAAGTGTTTGTGTGAAATGAATTTAGAACAAAGGGAAAATGTATATTTCAAAAGAAAACATTAACTTGAAGCTAGATGTCTTATTTGGTTCAATTGATTCTTTGAAATTGCTTAAGTGAAGGGGAACGAAAAATCCTTTTAAACTACATAACTATAATATTCCTCTTGATTCAATGATTCATTTTCATATGGAAATTAGTCAAAATATAAAAACTCTTTTTTTCTTCAAGAAGCATTGTTTCCAAATGAAATGCAACCTATGAAAGAGAGCTCAGTTACTGCAGAGGTGTGGAATCAGAAACTATATCATTATTTGGCAATTATATTATAGAGACAATTCTGCTAAGAACTTAGTGGTTCTCAAAGTGTAGTCCAAGATTCATATACACTAAAATTTCACTAAAATTTAATGCTCAAAATCTATAATAGTGCAACTGAGAAACGTTTATTTTAATGTTCAATTTACCAGAAGAATTCTGATTTGGTATAAAATTGTGAACTGTTGGTGAAGACAATTGAATCTGATGATAATGAGGTCCAATTTTAGACTATATTTCCTCTCTTCCTTCTTGATAGTACTTAAACAAGTACTGCTTGTTCAAAAAGAGTAGGGCTGGGGTAGTACATCATCTAGGATTCCTGAATATGAGCAACAGAAAGAAATTCTGCTAAAAAAATTATCTCAGATTAGAGACAAGACTGCAAAAATGCAATTTTGGAAGCACATGACCTGCAGTCCCTACTGTGAACCTGGACAGGAGGGCCATCTCCTGAGGCAATTCAGTTTTTATTTATTTTAGATTCTGAGATCAAGACTCAAAATTTTAGGAGAAAAGACATCCACATTGGAAAGAAGTAGTTCTTAGTATTCACAGATGATATTAAATATTTATAATTCCCAAGAATCCACAATTAAGCTACCAGTGCTAGTAAATTAAGTCAGTAAAGTTATAAGATCCACACACAAAAATCTGTCACATCTCTATCCCACCAATGAATAATCCCAAAAGAAAATTAAGGAAATAATTCCACTTACAATGGCATCTAGAATAATTAAATAGGAATAAATCTAAATAAAGAGGTGAAACCTTATACATTGAAAAATCATGACATACTGTTGAAAAAAATTAGAGAATACCTTGACAAATGACTCATGTTCCTTGAGAGGAAGACATAACACTGTTAAGATGTCCTTCCAACTCAAAGCAACTTATGAATTGAACACAGTTCTTACCAATTTTTTTTAAGAAATGGAAAAGCCAATACCCAGATTCATATGAAATAACAATGAGGTCTAAGAATAGCCAAAACAGTCTTGAAAGAGAAGAATAAAGTTGGTGACTCACACTTTCCAACTTGGAAACTATAAAAAATGAATTCAAAGTCATGGAATAGTACTGGCAGGTGGACAGACATCTAGACCAACATGGTAGAATAAAGAGTGTAGAAGTCAACCCTCATATCTATGGGCAATTGATTTACAGCAAGGGTACAAAAACAATAATGGGGTTGGAACAACTAGATCCTAGTGTTCAAGAGAATGGATTTTATACCATATTAAATATTTTAATGGATAAAAATCTAAAGGTTTGAATTACAAAACTCTTAGGAGAAAATCTTTATGACATTGGATTGGGCAATAGTTTGATAAATATGAGACCAAAAGCACAGAACAAAGGAAAAAATATATAAATTTTACCTAAATTAAGAGCTTATTTTGTGCTAAAGAACACTATCAAGATAGTGAACAGACAACCTGCAGGAGAAAATATTTGTAAAGCATATGTCTAATAAAGAATTAATAATCAGAATGTATAAAACAGTACCTACAACTAAATAACAAAAGACAAACAACAAGTCACAAAGTAGGCAAAGGATTCCAATAGACACTTTTCCAAAGAAGACATGCAAATGGCCCATAAAACCATGAGAATGTGCTCAATATCAGTCATAATTAGAAAAATGCAAATCAAAACCACAGTGACATACCACTTCACATGGCTATTATCAAAAAACATAAAATAATAAATTGTGGAGAAAATGGCAGCCCTAAGAACTAATAGTGAGAATATCAAATGACACAGACACTATGGATAACAAGTTGCTTTTCCAAAATGTTAAATATAGAATTACCATTTGATCTAGCCATTCTACATCTAAGTATATACCCAAAAGAATTGAACACAGGAATTCAAGCAGACATTTAGATGCTAGGGTTTATAGTAGCATTATTCATAACATTCAAAAGGTAGAGACACTCTAAGTATCCATCAACCAACAAAGGGCTGAATGAAAGTTGGTCTATATACACTGTGAAGTAATAGTCATTAAAAGGGGATGTAATTTTGACATAGATTGATACAGTTTAACCCTGAAAACATGCTAAGTGAAATAAACCAGACTTAAAGGATAAATGTCAATAATTTCACTGATCACATTTACATGAAATACCTAAAGAGGTCAAATTCACAGGCAGAAAGCAGTAGAGACATTACCAGGAGCTGGGAGAGCAAGGAGTACAGGGTCATTATTTACCAGTTTTGAGTTTATGATCAAGGATGGTGAAAAATTTGGGGGTACAGATAGGTAGAGGTGATGGTTACACAGCATCGTGAAGGTACTCAATACCATTAAAACATACACTGGCTAAAATATTACCATCACTCATAATCTACTGCAATAGAAAGGGGGAAAATACATAAGACAAAGATGGAATTATAATCCTAGCCTTGAATCCTATACCTGCTTCTTGTCTGGGGCATGAGCTGCAGGTGGAGCTTCCCTGTCATCCCCCACCCACTGCAGAAATGGGGAAATATTATTTTCTCAAAGAAAAGCCAGGACGGAGCTGAGGAAGCAAAACCAATGTTTACGCAGAGACATTTGAATTACAAATTAAAGATTTATTCTTTACAGCCACACACTATTAATCTCTTAAACTCTTTTTTGCATTAACACAAAAGATGATTGAGCAGACTGCATGAAATATGGTTTTTAATCTGCTTCTCTGAAATATCATTCCTCCTTGGCAATTTAACATCCCTCAGTTAAGTCACTTTTAAAGTAGAAAACTTCTTTTTTATAAAAGGATCGAAACCTGCTGTCCCCCAAAGAGTGATTTCTGAAAATTGATACTTGACTTTGTTTGGTGAACCCTTCTAAAATCTTAGACTTTCCCCACATCACTCATTTGTGTTATCTATCCGGTCCATGTGGAGATTAAAGTTGCAATGATGGGCGTAAGGTGAGTTGGCCAGAATGTGCGGGAAAGACTACGTTGGCTTGTGCAATTGCAAGACAAGGAGGGCAAAGTGACTCCTCCAGTTCTGGATGCCTGCTGGCACTGGACATGCCTGGAGAGAGGCCTGGTGTCTTCCAAGCCTTGGAGGAAGGAGAGAGATAGACAGAATCCATGCCATCCTAGGGACTGTCCTCCCCTTCCAGCACCTCCTGACCTTCTCTTAGCTCTTACATCTTTCGTCAAGGAAATATTTTTATTATTATTATTATTATTATTATTATTATTATTATTATTCAGTTTCTTATAGTGGTATATATTTTTGTGTTTTCTGTCTTTCTCCTACCTAGAATATGCCTAGAATAAGTGAACGAGGGTTTTTGTTTGTTTTGTTTGTGCTGCTGTACTCAAAGCACCTGGCTGTTTGAGCATGCTTTGCTAGAACAAAATAGGTAGACTATAAATACTTGGTGAAAGATGAACTCTCAATCCATATTCTTAAAAATCAACTATCTGAAACTTCCTCCAACATTTCCCTCCTCTACAATACAAAACCGTGTGTCTGAGGCACAGGGTTTCACATAGCAGCACCCACTGCCCTCTAGGAAAGCAGAGAAGCAGATACTGTAATTATCACTATGTTTGTTCCTTTGCCTGTCTTCCCAGGGGGTCTCATCGCTTCCAAAACATGGATATGAAAACTCTTTCAGGGACTGACTATGGAATGATTGAGGAGAAGCATGATTTCAGAAATCAACTTTAAGAGTGAATGTTAACAAATGAACTTAAGGTAAAATGCAATGCTTCTCTTCTCTGACTAGCCATCAAATTCAAGAAAGTGTGTTGGTTCTGATGTGTTGTCCTAGATACTTAAGCTTCTTGCTTCTAGCAGAGAATATCTAGATTAAAAGATAAAGGTTGAGATAAAGATGGATTGTAGGTTGTTAAAAATAGCCATCATTATTTTCTAACACTGCCAGTATAGTAGGATCTAAATTAATCCTGGATTATGAATATTTTGTGGTCAATCATATGAGAGATAACTCAAAGGCCACATTAAAATTTTTAATCTTTATAAACTCGCTCCTGAATTTCAAGTTCAAGAGTATATGGACAACAAAAAGTTAATTTTTTCCTAATTGTCACAGGAATATATAAATTTACAACATATAAAGGAATAAGTATGTATATTCATATGTATGTATCTATCACCATATTTACAGTTTAAATATCATTTAACTTCGTATATAAGCACCTTCACTTCATCAAATATTATTTAAAATTATAATAGCTGCATATTCTTGCAACATTTGGATCATTCATTCATTGAATACCTTATTGCAGGGCATTTATAGCCTTAGTTTGTAAAAGTGGCCACAAGTCTTTACCTGTCTTTGTGTTCCCACCATTTTGTATTGGAACTTTGATCTTCTATCAACAAGGGTGGTCTGTTCCTCCACTGGTCTGTAAGATCCACTGCCACCAACAGAACGTGGTGAAAACCACTATCACCTCCAAGCCCCTGTGCCTGGAGGCTATGCACACTTGTTGGTTATTAGTAGTGGTGGTGTTTTATCATTTTTCTGATTTTTAGGTGTTTATCATGCCTGATGTTCTCTGAACTTCCTGGACTGTAGTTTGGTGTCTGTCATTAATTTTGGAAGGTTCTTCATTATTACTACAAGTATTCTTTTCTGCTTGGTTTTATTTATTATTTCTGTAATTTTAATCATGCACATATAGTGCTATTTCAAAGGATCCTACAGTTCTATATTCTTATTAAAGATCACTTTTTATTGGGTGTGTGTCCCAGGCTTGAAGCCCTCCAAGGGGTTTCTCAAGTAATGTGCATTTCCCTTGCCCCTCCCTCTTGTCCAGCTGCAGCATTTTACCTCCACAGGAAATGGAGAGAGGGTTGAAGGACTGCATCTCCTGGAAACACCACAGGGCTCTGCAGTGTCCCTTGACCTGGAGATGGGCCTTTGTCACAGAAAGTACTCTGGGTGTGTTTCACATGTAGATTCTTTTTTTTTTTTCATTTTATTTATTTTTTTATTTTTTATTAGTTGCTCAAGAAAATACAATGATCTTGACATATCATATATTTGATTCAAATGGGGTATGAATTCTTATTTTGCCACGTGTACAGATTGCAGGATCACGTTGGTTATACAGCCATTCTTCCCCACCCTCTGCCAGACCTGGGAAAGGATCTTTCTTGGGTCTGGACTTTGAGAATCTGATGGATTCCTTGAGGAAAAGCCCATGAAAGCATGTGGGTGTCTTAACTGTGGCCCCCAAGAGGTCCTTGCCCACACAGCCCACAGCAGTGTGTTGGAAGAGCTGTTGAAGTAGCCCTACCAGGTGAGTCCCCACTGGATTCTGCTCCTGCATTGCCGGGTTTCCTGGAAAACATCTCTATCTCTAGATTTTGAACTATAGATTGCCCTGTGCCCTCAGTTCTCGGATAAGTTTTTTTTTTTTCCAATTTTCAACTTTTATTGTTTAGAGAATGGGCATGAGGACTTCCAAGTCCTTCACATATTGAAGGTAAATTTGGATATCCTGTACATGAGTCCTATAAAAGTAGTAGTTTTGGATATACTTTCATATCAGTGTTGAAAGGACGCTTAAGCAAAAGATCCTCCTTTTCCTTAATGTCAGGCCTTGTATAGCTCCTGCTCCTCTCTCGTCCCTGTGACAGAAGGTGTGTGGACCTCTGTTCCTATATCAAATGCTACCAAATAAGAGTGGTTTCAGAAGCCACAGTGCTGCATACTATTGGTTCAATCTCCCTGTGGCCATCAGTATGTTTTTTACCTAATTTTCACATTTCTACTTCTTTTTATTGTTTACTCCAGCAGAGAAACTCCTCACCAAATGAGGGACTTGCTTTTTTTTCTAACCTTCTCTCACCTGCTGTCCTGCCTTGATTCCTGCCTCTCAACCTCAGCCCAGTATCTGATCTCAGCCCGTCTCTGCACCCATGAGAGCCAGTGAGCTCTACACACATCCTTAGAGGAGAGGACACTCCAGTTGCATCTAGAACAGTTGCTGAAGGTCTTGTTTTTTTCTTTAGCTCCCAGCCCTCCCACTCTGTTCCAGGTCACCTGCCTCCTGACCCAGGACTTTCTTCTTTCTCCACAACGCTTTTGACCCTTCTTTCTCCCTGACCCTCTGAGGTCTATTGGAATTTAGGTCTCCACCTGAGACTGTCTCTGCTTTTATGGCAAATACTAGATCTACTAAAATTGGTGTTCTTTCATTAAAAGCAAGATTTAAATTATCTAAATAGTATAAAATCCTATTCACTGAAGATTGCAAGTAATTGGTTCTCGAATACTGAGGGAGATAGAGATAGTTTTGTTCTTTAGATGGCCAGATAGTTAATGTGTTTGCTGTGCATATGCAGAGTACATTTGTTTGTAAAACCTTATTTTTATTCCAAAAATTAATTCTGCTGAACAGCAAGCTACATATATTTGTTTGTTTATTTGTTTGTTTGTAACTGGGGATTGAACCCAGGAGTGCTTTACCACTGAGCTACATCCTCGTCCTTTTTATTTTTTTTTTATTTTGAGATAGGGTCTTGGTAAGTTACTTAGGACCTTGCTAAATTACTGTGGCTGGCCTCAAACTTTTGATTCTCCTGCTGTGGCCTCCTGAGTTGCTGAGATTACAGGTGTTTGCCACAATGTGTGGCCACATACGTTTAGTAATAGCCCATACACTCTAATGGAAAGAGCATAGACTTGAAAAGGAGTCTAAGCTGTGTTTGAATTCTGCCTCTACCACTTATTAACCTTGCGACCTTAGCTATTTACATAAACCTCCCACACCACCTTCCTTAGTCTTAAATGAAGATAACATAAATTAAGAAAATATCAACCCTTGCACTCTTACACATACTGTTCAGCCTGAATGTGGCCTTTCTCACTTTTGTCCATGTTTAACTTGCTACGAAAACATATGTTCACGGATTCTTTGTCTTTTCAAAAGGCTTCCTCACATGACCACCATGCTAATTTTTTTTTCAAGCTTGTTTATTTCTTCAGGCTCACAAACCACAAACTCATATGTGTCTGTGGAAGATGTCTTTGTCTCACATCAAAGTCAAGATCTAACTGTAATAAACTGCTTTTCACCCTCAATACTTACGTAAGTTTTACTTATCCACACAGTGGTCCGTCAGCTTTGCGAGTAGAATTTACTTATGTGCAAACCTCTCCCACTAAACCACAGCCCAGAGAGCGCCAACCACACTATTGGTGCCAGTGCAGCTGTCTGTGCATCCCAGGCTCTCCACAGACATCTAGCAAATTAAATTTATTATTGGATCATGATCGCTGCAACCAAATACAAGATAAGATAGCGTTTCCTTTTAAACTGGAGTGTTCTTGTAAGCACAAAATGATGGGTGCCAACCTCAACAGATCCAGGGAAGCCTGTTATTGTTCTTCGTGGACTTGTATGGCGCGGGGACTCATTTTCTGGTTGCAAAAATGGCCATCGGTTTCAGAGGGGATTTTGGTTTTAGAGTGTGCAATTAGGGTGATTTCATCATTGGAACTTGTGGGTGTGCTGCTCGGAAAGTCAAGGGCTAGTTATGTAGGTGAAACTTTTAACTAGAAGGGCAGCTGTAAAAGGTTGAGACTCATTGTTACTTGGAGAGACAGGAGTCCAGATTGTGAGGGATGGGTGTTTCTTGTTCTGGAATTTATTATCTCCCAGAATTTCAGTATTAGCTTCCTTATTTCAGGGCCCATTGTTATCAGGAAAGGATTTACTGGAAGGTTAATGCTTGGCTAGTTTCTCCTCTCTCCCCGCAAGCTGCATTGTCTCTCCGCTTTTCGTTGGGGGTTATTTTGTAGGAAAATTATTTTCCATAATTCTTCAGTACTCATCTCCACAATGGGCCTATGTGCCTTTAACCTTTGTAAACACTGCACATAGCCCTGAGCCACATGATCTACATCATTAATACATTTGAGGGCCTTAGGATATTTCACAATTTAAATAAATATTTCAATCAGTAGGGAACAAGAAAACTGAAAATCAAATATTGTAGGAAAGGAAAAGGCAAGAAAGAAAGAGAAGGAAGCAAGGAAATATCTAGCATTTGACGATTCTATTTTATTTTATTTTTTTTAAGAAAACAAAGAGAATGCTACAGCCTCGTCAGTTTTGAGCAAAAGCCAACAAGAAACAGGGTTATGCTCAGATTGCAAATGAACAGAAAAGTGACAGAGAAAAATCACTGAGATAACCCACTGGTCCTCTTGTGCTGCCCCTTATCTGACAATCTGAGGTCGAGAGAAAACCGAGGGCAAGGAAGGAAATGAGGTCCTCCTCAGCTCTCATTAAACGCCCGAGGAGCCCAGCAACTGCTGAGCAGAGCACTTGGAGGGTACTGGGAGAGGAAGCAGGTTACTTATTTCACCACCTTCCCTGCGCTGGAGGAAATAAGAAATAGCTCCAAGACTAATAATAACAGAAACAGCTTCCAAAGCAGAGGAGCCCGGCCACGCTTCCTAAAGGCAGTATAAATAATTAAGTGTCTCTACAGGCAAACCACTGGGAGAAAGGGAGAAGGGCTGCAAAGTGCCCGTGTCTTTTCAACTCAGTTCTGCACATATTCTTTAAAGGAAAAGGAAAGGGGGTGCCAGGACCAAGTCTTAGAGCTGGAAGGAACATGTGTTTATTCTCTGATTTATTCATTTATTCACTCCTACCAAGTGTTCCTCATGGACTATCAGTTATACCACCTGCGGGAGCTTTGCTATCAGCCTCTCCTCCTTCTTCATTCTTTACATGAAGAATTGCCCAAACTGTGAATCCAGAAGTGAAGTGATGTGCAAAGATGACACCTGGCTTGTCCAAACCTGGGACCATAACCCAGTTTCCCCGCTCCCCAGAGATGTTTTCCATTATGCTCTACTCTCTTAAAAATGTGGCTTGTGAATTACTAATAAATAGCTTTACTCTTATGATTATATTAAGAACAAGAAAATAAAAATAATAATAAAGGAGAGAAACACATTTCAATATTAGTACTGTTGAAGATGACTCTCCAAGGTGCTCCTTCTGAGAACGCCACGTACCCACTGCCTTTTGGGGAAGTTTGCTTTGCCTGCCTTCGGGCCCCATTATCTCTGATGCCCCTCTTTCTGGGTGGCTGCTCCTTCTCTCTTACCTTTGATCTATCCACTCCACATTCCTGACATCTAGAATTTGGATTCCCTTTGACTTCTCTTCACCATCTCCGCACACGCCCTAATTAACATTTCTGTTTTAGTTAGCATTTTCCACTGCTGTGACAAAGGATCAGACCAGAACAACCATGGAAGAGGAAAAGTTTGTTTGAGGGCTCACAGTTTCAGAGATCTTAGTCCATAGAAGGCTGGCTCCATTTCTCGGGGCTTGAGATGAGGCTGACTATCATGGTGGAGTGTGTGGTGGAGGAAAGCAGTTCACATCTTAGTGATCAAAAGCCAAGAGAGAGATTCCACTCTCTGGATACAAATATATATACACCAATGTCATGCCCTAATCCCCACCTCTTCCAACCACACCCTACCACTTTGGTTAATCCCATCAGGGATTAACTCACTGGTTAGGCTAAGGCTATAACCCAATCATTTCTCCTCCAAACCTTCATGCATTGTCTCACATGTGAGCTTTTGGGGGACACCTCACATCCAAACCATAACTACATCCAATGTCACAGCTCTGAGTTATACCAATATTCTGATGATTCCCAAATTTACATATTTTTCTCTCACCTTTCCCTTCAATTCTGTACTTCTCTCTGAAAATCTGACATCCAAGTAACATCACAACCTTAGCATCTTTAAAACAAACTCCACCCATTCACACACTGAAAAGAATCTGCTTCTGCTCTCAGGAAAACAAAATACTCTTTTGTCCTTCTGCTCAAGTAAAACACTGTGTAAGGGATGATTCTTCCATTTCCTCTTTCTTCACACTCAACCCATCAGCAAATTAGTCTGAAACATATACTGCACCCAGCCACGCCTGTCCTCCTGCACCACGGTGGATGATTGCAGCAGCTTCCTCATTGATTCTTCTGCATTCCCTTTGCCCCACTCCAGCTTCCTCTTCACCTAATGTCCTAAGTCACTCCTCTGCTCAAAATGACCCAATGGCCACCCCCACACGACCTAATAACCAAAGCCCCTGGCTACTGCTAAATGGACCCTTGCCAACTGGATCCCTGCTGTCTCCCAGGCCACCTAGCCTCTCCCACTTACCCCACTAATGCAAGTCACCACACATACTAATGCCCGCTCTCAGGGTCTATGCAAGCTGCTCCCACCTTTGAGTGCTATTTTGCTTTATCCCTCCATGAACACCTTCACTTCACAGAGGTCTCTGCTAACATGGACACACTCCATCATGCTCTGGCCCCTTTCTCTGCTTGGTTTCTCTCCTTGGCACCTATCACCATGTGACACATACTTTCTCCTCTGACTTCCACTATGGAAGCATAGGCACTGTGACAGCAGAATGCTACTTTCTGTATTTCTCTTTCCTTCAACATAATTGCATTGCTCCAGAATCCTAGACTCCTAATTTTCAACAGACAATTTCTTCCCCCAACCTTTATGAAAACATATTATAAATCAAAACTGTAATACTTTCTGAACAGAGAAAGAGATAAAAGGTTATAGGGCTAGGGGCAAGGGGATGGTGAAAGATCGAAAGGAAAGGTGTTACATTCATTGGGAAAAAGGGTTAGCCTCCGATGGAAGGAAAAGACAGTGGGACGCTAGGGAAAGGGGTCAATGCAGTAGCACCCCCATATGTTGGTGATGTGTTCTAAGACCCCTGGATGCTTAAAGCTGACAATGGACTAAACACTGTTTTGTTCACACTGTTTATACACACACACACACACACACACACACATAAATATATATACATATGTATGCTGATTTTAAAGTTTAAAATAATTAAAAATAGAAAAATTATAATAATATACTGTGTTAAAAATTATGGGATTATTATCTTTCAAAATATTGTACTTTCAAATTGCTAATATCAGTACTTTTGTATTTGGAGGCTATTATTAAGTAAAATAAGAATTACTTGAACACATGCATTGTGATAACATGACAGTCAGTCTGGCAACCAAGATGTCTATCAAGTGACTAGCAGGTTAAGTTACACAATGCAGATATGCTGGATAAAGGAGTGATGCACATCCTGGTTGGGACAGTGAGGTGGTAGGAGATGTCTTCATTCTCTCAGAGCAGAATTCAGTGTAAAATGCATATAATGTTTATTTCTGGAAATTTCCACTTAGTAATGTTAAAACATGGCTGAGCATAGGTAACTGGAATCATGGGAACTGAAACTGATGGGGGTGGAGACCAGAGTGTTCCAATATTCAGTGAGTAGGATTATTTCCATGAGTCAGGAGTTGAAATAAACCAGGCAAATAGCTCAGTGTGGAAGCAGTTGTGCCTGCTTGGAGTGGATCTAGGAGGGAAAACCCAGAGTAAGGTGCTGGGCTGGGTTCTTAGAGGGAGAAAGTATTGTTCAACTGAAGAAGAAAGCTGCTATCTCCCTCAAGTCTACCTGTTTAAGGTGCAGTTCTGCTTAGTTCTAAGGGGACTTAGAATTAGTTCTTTTAGAATAGTCCAGCATGATGGTATATTGAACTATTTGATGAAAATAGTTCTATTTTGTATTGCTTACACAAAATTTAAATATGGTAGTCTTAATAAATGCTAAAACGGAATTTGAGAAAATTCAAAACTGTTTTAGCTGAAATTTATAAATAAGTATATGATTGTTTTAAAATAGAAAAATATTTTCATCATTTGTTGAACAATACTTGCCTATTAACATTGGTCTCAAAAATAATGAACAAGGGGAGAGTAATTGGATTACCATTTTTGGTTAAATTCCCTGAGAATTTTCTGCCAAAAACATGAAGTAGACATAGAATTATACTTCTTTGAAAGCACAATAAAAATTTATTATTATTTGTAGGTAATGTGATGAGAAAACTCAGACTACCTGAAAATTGAACAAATAAAAACTCCAAGAATATGACTGTATAAAGAATATTCAGCTGTTTCTTATACTGCAACTATAACCAGATAGAAAAGTTTATGAACATAACTTCATTCTCATGTGCATAAGATTGATTTAAAGAAACACATAGAACAACAACAACAAAATGTTCAGAACTTATATGGGAAATTACAGTTGAATAACTGCTATAAAAAATCCTTATTGTTGAAAAGAAGACTGCAAATGAATATAATACCAGATTTTCCTAATATATATTAATGCATTTTCACAATAAGTCTGTAATTCCCCTATAATTAATTTGAATACTTTTATAAAGAGAAAAAAAGTCATATTTAAAAGTTGAAATTTTTGAAGTAGTTACCTGAAAGGTTAGTTAACACTTAAATGATATGTCCCATTAATTAATAGAATGAGTAGTTTAAAGAGAAATGATAAAAACTATTATTTTATATAAAAAATCAGGGATAAATAAGATCTGAATTGTAATAACCGTACTTTAAACAAAGACATCTCCCTTAGATAACACATTTTGCTTTGAAAGTGTAGCATAGTGGCCACTGATAAAGAAAACACTTACATTCCAGAGAGATATTAGCCATCTAGCCTCTAGCAGTAAGTGGTCTATAATCTCAGTGGATTCATAGCCAAGTGCAAAGGTTTTAATAATGGTGTCCCTTCCAAAATTCATGTTGAAGCTTTGTCCCTGTGCTCCACTTTTAGGAGATGTGGTCTTTGGAAGATGGTCGAGTCACCCTCTGTTCTGGTTTGGATGTGAGGTGTCCCCCAAAAGCTCATGTGTGAGACAATCCAAGAAGGTTCTGAGTGCTGAGAGCCACGGCCGAGTCTGTATGGTCCCTGGCATTTTGCCAACAGTATTGATTGACAGGCGAGGCATTACTATCCGCCTCTGCCGCAACTTTTGAGTTCTCTCACTATTTTGGAGTTCTCGTGGGGATTTCCGGGGATTCCCCGAGAGTTCCCATTGGTTGGGGAAGTGCAGGAGGAGGGATTTCTGAGAGAGATATTTCCGGCTGGGGGTTCCTGGAGAAGCCTCGTGGCGTTCGGGAGGATTCCCCGGGAGCTGTGTGAAGTGTTTTCCTGCAGTTTGAAAATAAAGTTTGTTCCTGCTTCAGTGGCTCGTGATTTGTGCCCAGCCAGACTGTGGCATCTGAGGAGAAATGATTGGGTTGTGAGAGTCTTAACCCAATTAGTGAATTAATCCCCTGATAGGGATTAACTGAGTGGTAACCAAAGTGGTAGGGTGTGGCTGGAGGAGGTGAGATTTAGGGTGTGGCTTTTGTGTATATATTTGTATCTGGAAAGTGGAGTCTCTCTCTGCTTCCTGATCACTGTGATATGAGCTGCTTCCCTCTCCCACGCTCTCCCACCATGATGTTCACCCTCACCTTGAGCCGCAAGGCAGGGAGCTAGCCTTGTATGGACCAAGACCTCTGAAACTGTGAGCCCTCAAGTAAACTCTTCCTTCTCTAAAACTGTTCTGGTTAGATCCTTTAGTCATAGCAGTGAAAAGCTGACTAAAACACCCTTATAAAGGACACATAAAGGACATGCGCTTTTGCCCTTCTGTCCCTCTGCCATGCATGGATGCAGTGTTCAGTCCTTCAGAGAATGCACCTACTAGACCCATCCTTGACACAGACACCTTGACAGACCAGACACCAGTTCTACAGTGCCTTGATACTGGACTTGTCAGCCTCCGTGGCCACGGGAATTTCTATAGTTTATAAATTACTTAATGGTGAGTGTTTCTTTATGGTGGCACAAAGGAACTCTGACAACAAGGAAGCCTTATGTCATGCTCAAGTTCTATGGCAGCAGTGAATGCCTGGTATGATTCTCCTCTGCTTCCGTTTTCATGGTGGGGCCTGGATTGAACGGGCAGTCCCTCTTGGAAAATACCATCATTCTGGAGGACGGAAGCAACAGTTTAGAGGGAAGTTACACTGCCTCCAGGAACTCCGCTCAGAGAAATAAGGATCCCATCTGCCCACTTTCTGTGGGCTAAAGCATGTTGCAAGGCCAGCCTCCACCCAGGTGCTTAGAGGGTCACCTCCATGGTGAAGGTGACACTGTAAGCCACAAGGTAGTGAGAGCAGATATATAGTCTTCTTAAACAGAAGTGAGGCAAAGTCAAATAATTGGGTACAAAAATATAACCTACTATATCTACATATCCTGTTTAAGTAGAGAACGAAGCCCAGGCACAACGTCCCTCTGACAACAGCCAAGGAGACCAGGGTTCAGCCCATGTGGAAAAGCCTCGGCTGTGGGCCTTTCTTCCATCAGCATACACTCAGCAGCTACTACTTGCTATTTTTGTCACTCTGGATGTGGTACTTAAATTCTCTGGTCTTCAGTTTACTTATCTCTAAAGCAACAGTACAAATCCTAATCTTTTAAGTTTGAAAAGTGCCTGGAATGGAAGGTGTTGATAAGTATCTCTTTGCATGATTTTTAAAGACCTGGTGCTACTTTGCCCCTTTAGCATGTTTATGTCTAGCTGAGGATGCTGTCTGGTGTCTAGGCCCAGTCTCTCTGTGTTCTCCGTACGGTGCCCATTTTATTGCAGAAGCTACTTAAAAGGGTGGTTCACAGCCCAGTGCTTTCTTTTCTAGAAATTATACCATTGATCTGTTCTCAGAAATGTAAATATGCATGTGTAGAAGACCATTCATTACTAGTGGATGGGTACTTAGTAAGTGATCAGCTGTATTGTTGTGGGATGTTGTTTCTCTGTGGATGAAGGCTACCCACAACCCCCCTCACTGTCACTTGGAAGTCTAAAATAATGAAAGAAAAACAAAACAAAACACAGCACTAGTATTATGCGATGCCCTTGCTGAAATCCTTCAGTAACGCTCCTGTTGTCTCTCACACTGGTATACAAATCCTCAGGACTTTTTTTTTTTAACACAAATATATACACATAACTATATATTTATAAGATTTTTAAAAATAAATTTCTCTCCTAGTTGATGTGAAATCTTCTGAGGGCAGAGACCATGTCTGTTTTGTCGTCCACTGTATCTTTGACTACTAAAATACCCAACAGATGGCAATTGCTGAGTAAATTAAGCTATTGTCCAAATCACAGAATTCAATTACTACATTGTCAAACAAGTTTCTGTCTGGCTCAGCACCTCCATCTTTTTCTTCAAAGCATACTCTGCCTGGAAAAGAGTTTCTTTACAAAGCAATGCTATATTTTAAGACCTGAACCCTTAATACTTAATATACTTAATTGTAAGTTATTGATATATTAAATTCTGTATATATGTATTGGTAAAAATATGAGCTTGGCATAATTATTAATAATGATTGACATTTTTTAAATCTTGTATTCATTTTAAAGTACTCGACTATAAAAGTGGGCATACATATGTATGTGATAATGTGGATATTCAGAGTGGGTTCCTTAGAGCCACAGAAATGTACTTCTCTTTCAAAAGCTAAATAACTGGAGGAAAACTCACTTACTGCATAAGAAGGAAGGAATTATGATATTTAATAAAAGAAACTTCATAATGTGTTTTCCAAATGAGCATATATTTTTGTCCCTGATTTATAAGTACCTGTAGTTTAAGAAATTTGAGATCAAGGTTGATGACCTGGTAAACTCCCCAAAGAATCTTTTAAAAATTGGAATTGGTACTGTTATGCACTATGCCTTTAAGGAGATGAATCTTGGATGACTTCAGAGTTCATGGCTTATGTAACTGTCCAAGTGATCCTTCTAGAAATTGGCTATGTGACCTTGCATCTCTCTCTTTTCCTCATTGCATTTTGGTTTTTCCATTTGTAAGACTAGAAAGTTGAATGATCCTTAAGGTTTCTTCCAACTCCCGTATTATTTCCTTATAAATTTAAAAAACCCTTCTGTCCCCAGTGGCTGCTGTCACTCAAGCTGCCTGTTTTGCTGACATGGTGTCTAGACAGTTGCAGCACTGTGGTCAATGTGACATTGTTATCAGCTGAACAATGACCCCTTCAAGCCTTGTTGGTGGCACTGTGACATATCATTCACAAGAAATAATGAGCTTAGAGTGGTTTTATAATTAGACCCATTCTAAAGCAATTAAATCCAAGTTAAATGATAAAACTGTGTTACTTCTGCCAGGGTTTCAGAGGGGTTGTGGGTGAACATATTGTGTTCAGTTGTCATACAGAATGAACAAATTGAGGAACAATGCTAACTGGTAATATGATAAAAGTGGCAGTGAATAGACACAATCAAGTTAACAAAAGCAGTTGTCACTCAGGGAGAAAACCTGGGCTGCAGACAAGGAAGAGGGATCACACCACTTTCTACAAACGGTTTGCAGATACATGAAGTACTCTGTACCATGCTAGGAGCACAGGTTCCTACTGACAAGAGCCTTCCTCCCTGTATTATGCCCCCTCTGTGCAAAAAGCAAAGCTTGAAAAGATGCAGGAACAGCAAAATATTTCTTCAAGATTGCTCCCAAGAAGCAGGTCTACGTAGCCAAAAGACTCTTAGAGCACAGCTCCTGAGATTTGAGCTCTGAGGTCAGACTGCCTACTTTCACATTTTTACTGCTGCCCAGAAGAGGAGCGAATGTGATTGGACAAGTGACTCAGGTTCGTGACTCAGAAAGTGGATGTAATGATATAGTTGCCTGATCTCTTATCTGACAAAATCTTCAGACCAGAAATGTTTCAGATTTTAAGATGTTTGGGGGATTCCAAAAGTTAATGATGCATATGCAGTAACTTACATAACATAATAAGTAGGGATATTTAAATGTAAAATAATGTACCTATCATAAAATAACAACAATAGTATCTTCACAGTGAAACATTAATCACAATAGATGAGATAAAAATAAATGACAGATAACCTCACATCACTTTAGGCCAGTTTATTCTGCCAAAAACAGTGTGTGATTGTGTGTGTGTGTGTGTGTGTGTGTGTGTTTTCTCTCTCTCTCATAGCTAGAATACCTATGGCTAGATAGTGGGTATCCTATAAACTCAGGACATCCACAGGACAGAGAAAGTATTGTAGAGCTGTGATTCCTACTTTGTAAGGGAATATAAGACTTAAATGTCATAAGTGTAAAATTCTTAAAACAAAGTCTCTCTTGTATATTATGCTTTATTAGAATAGTCCTGTTTTGGTCAGTCTTTTGCTGCTATGACTAAAGGATCTGACCAGAACAACTGTAGAGGAGGAAGAGTTTATTTGAGGGCTCACAGTTTCAGAGGTCTTAGTCCATACAAGGCTGGGTCCATTCCTCAGGGCTTGAGGTGAGGCTGAACATCATAGTGGAGAGTATGGTGGAGGGAATCAGCTCACACCATGGTAATCAAGAAGCAGAGAGAGAGAATCTCCTCTCCAGTTACAAATATACACCCAAAGCCACGCTTCAATTCCCATCTCCTCCAGCCACACCCCACCACTGCAGTTACACTATTAATCCCTAAGAGGGGATTAAACCACTGATTGGGTTAAGACTCCTACAATCCAATCATTTCTCCTCTGAACTTTCTTGCATTGTCTCACACATGACGTTTTGGGGGACACCTCCCATCCAAACCATAACAAGTCCCTATGTCTATTGTTTTGATTATTCCTGCAATGGACCTCAGAGAACTTAACCTGTTCCAGGTGATGGATCTCTGTGTGATAGTCTTAGTTCTGTTTGGCTGCTGTAACAACATACTACAGATTGGGTAGCTGGTTAAGTAATACAATTGATTTCTCACAGTGCTGGAGGCTGGAAGCTCAAGGTCAAGGCACCAGCATGAATAGTATTAGGTGAAGGCTGTTCTGTGCTTCTTAGATGGCCCCCTGTTGCTGTGTCCTTTCATGGTGGAAATAAAAAGTGGGACAAATTTTTGTCCCATGTGGCAGAAGAGATGAGAGAGCTGGGCATCTCTCCCAAGCCTACTTTATTAAGGTAGTAAATTCCATTCATAAAGGAGGAGCCCTCCTTATTTAGTCATTTCCCAACCACATTCCCCAATGATTTAGTCATTTTTCATGACTAATCAACTTCCCCAAAGGTCCCACCTTCCACCATTGCAATGGGAATTAAGTTTCAGCAAGAGTTTTGGAGGGATATAAAGATTCAAACTGTAGCAAAAGCCAACTAGCATCCCCACCCACATCGCTTGGATACTAAAACTTAATCTCTGCTCAGGACAAAACTCCTTCCCCTGAGCCAAATATCTTACCAGAAGAAAAAGCTAGAGAACCCTTATTTCCTGACTTCAAAACTCACCATATACAAATAGTAATCCAAACCATAAGGTACTGGCATGGAAATGGACATATAGATGAATGGAATAGAACAGGGAGCCAGAAATAAATCCTCAAAAATATAGTTTGTGTGTGTGTGTGTGTGTGTGTGTGTGTGTGCGCTAAGAGGGTCAAGAATATTCCATGGAGAAAAGACACTGTTTCCAACAAATGACAAAATTAAATGCCCACATTCAAAACAGTGAAGGTAAGCCATTATCTAATACCACATACAAAAATGAACTCAAAATTTACCAAATAGCTAAGCCATAAGACCCAAAACAACGAAACTCAGGGGATAACAGTGTGGTGTGGACCAGCAGCATGATTATCTCCTGAGAACAGGTGACATAAGATGCTCAAGCTCCATCACAGAGCTACTGAATAGAAATCTAAATTTTAACAGGATGCACAGATTTCAGGAAAGCACTGCTCTAAATCCCGGTTCCTGTTGCATCTTTGTTTCTTACAAGCCAAAAGGAACAACTGGCTTCCAATTGGCTATCTCCACAGTCAGTCCTTTCCAATACCATGATCCAGCACACTCTCTCCAGTGCCCACAGCCACCCTGCACCATCGCTTCCAGACGGGACTTTCCATTGTACTTCTTCTTCTTTCCATTTTCTAGGTGAAAATGAAGCATAATATCTAAGAGGGGCATTAATGTATAGGCATTCTTCATAACTTCTAGAATTGTTTTTTCTTATTTCCATGTGTACAGATTTCTATAAATTCAGTGATTGCTATTGAAAATCATTCATAAGAAAAAGCATGAATGTCTAAAATGTGTACCAACCTCTAGAGGTTAATCAGGGAAGAAAAAGAAGGAACTTAGTAATTTGTAGGCTGGTGTCTCCTGTGGCATGAATTTTGTCTCTGAACCCTTTGGACAGTTGCCAAAAGGGCATGCTTTACAAGTGTAGAGAAATTAAGGAACTTGCTCATGATACTCCAGCTTGTATTTGAAGTGGAATTCAAACCCACAGACTAATCAAGAGGCTAAAGCTTTAAACACCGAGAGTTCTCCCTCTGCTCTGCCTTTGCCTACCTGACTGTCAGCTGCTACATCTCCGCTTCATTATCCATGGCAGAAAAATAAAAATCTCCACTCTTAAGGGAATTATGAGTTTAAAATGAGACAATGTAGTCCAAGGAACTGCACACATTTTAATATGTTCTATAAATGTTAGGTTAGAAAGTGGGCCTACTTTATCTAGAACCAAATATGTGAGAGCAGTATTGAATAAAAACTTCAACAGGATGAACCCAAGTTAACCAATTTCCTTAATTAGCAGGATAGTGTGCATCTAATTTACAGAGGAGGAGGAAAATCACAAGAAAATGAGCTGACATCTAGCACTTATTTTTTTTAAAGGCTATGAAATACCCTGGGGTAATATTAATTCAATCACATCTGAGATACCCTCTTATTTCCTCTTGACCTTGATAATGAGAATTATCATTTGCAATCCACAGGGCCAAAATATTAAAGTGTGTGTTGTGTGTGTGTGTGTGTGTGTGTGTGTGTGTGTGTGTGTGATGGTAAGATAAGGGAGAGCAAAAAAATAAGAGCAAAAGGCTCTGAGAGTTGCCACAGCAAATACTAACACCTGCTTACTGGGTACTGTGAGTGATTTCATATGTAAATTCACTTAATCTTCAAAACAATACCCTGAGATAGATACCACAATTATTCCCATTTTACAAATAAGAAATGGAGACACAGCAAAGTTAGATATTTGCCTAAGATCATGTGTCTAGAAAGTGCTGGCCTAGGAGTCGAACCAGGCTGTCAGCCCCAAGGGCACAGTCCAAACAGTTTGTATTCTTTTTTTTATTAGTTGTTCAAAACAGTACATAGCTCTTGACATATCATATTTCATACCTTTGATTCAAGTGGGTTATGAACTCCCATTTTTCCCCCGTATACAGATTGCGGAATCACATCAGTTACACATCCACGTTTTTACATACTGCCATACTAGTGTCTGTTGTATTCTGCTGTCTTTCCTATCCTCTACTATCCCCCCTCCCCTCCCCTCCCATCTTCTCTCTCTACCCCATCTACTGTACTTCATTTCTCTCCCTTGTTTTTTCCCCCCTTTCCCTTCATCTCCTCTTATATGTAATTTTGCATAATGATGAGGGTCTCCTTCCATTTCCATGCAATTTCCCTTCTCTCTCCCTTTCCCTCCCACCTCTCATCCCTGTTTAATGTTAATCTTCTTCTCATGCTCTTCCTCCCTGCTCTGTTCTTAGTTGCTCTCCTTATATCAAAGATGACATTTGGCATTTATTTTTAGGGATTGGCTAGCTTCACTTAGCATAATCTGCTCTAGTGCCATCCATTTCCCTGCAAATGCCATGATTTTGTCATTTTTTAGTGCTGAGTAGTACTCCATTGTGTATAAATGCCACATTTTTTTTTATCCATTCATCTATTGAAGGGCATCTAGGTTGGTTCCACAGTCTAGCTATTGTGAATTGTGCTGCTATGAACATTGATGTAGCAGTATCCCTATAGTACGCTCTTTTCAGGTCTTTAGGGAATAGTCCAAGAAGGGGAATAGCTGGGTCAAATGGCGGTTCCATTCCCAGCTTTCCAAGGAATCTCCATACTGCTTTCCACATTGGCCGCACCAATTTGCAGTCCCACCAGCAATGTACAAGTGTACCCTTTTCCCCACATCCTCGCCAGCACTTGTTGTTGTTTGACTTCATAATGGCTGCCAATCT